>NC_053392.1:471026887-471326887 GCF_905171765.1 Bufo bufo | reverse complement strand
TTTAGCGCCATTCCTTGATTTGGCCCTCTTGCCAAGCACGCTTGAAGAGGGACAGATCTTGTGCCGTAATTCCCAAACTCTTGAGCATCCACAATCACAAGAATGGCAATTACTGTTTAATGAGGTGGATGATGATGAGACACAGTTGCTAATTACTCAACGGCAATTACTGTCTCAAGAGGTTGAGGAAGAGGATGAGACACAGTTGTCAATCACTGAGGTAGTGGTTAGGTCAACAAGTCAGGAGGATGAGCAGAGTGAGGAAGTGGAAGAGGAGGTGGTGGACAATGAAGTCACTGACCCAACCTGGGAAGGTGGAAAGCCGAGGGGGAGGGATCTGCTGCACCATAACAGTCTGGAAGAGGCAGTGGGGTGGCAAAAGGGAGAAGGCGGGCCACACCAAACAGGCCCACAACTGCTCGACGGAGCACCCCCTTGCGGAAATCTCCCTTGCCAAGGGGTAGGTGTTCCGCAGTCTGGGTCCACAATCTGTGTCTGCGGGTCACACCACTGCCTCCTCTTCCACTTTGTTACATGCTGGCCAATCCCCTGTCGAAGGTGCAGGCTTGGATGCCTCCCGCCCTGCACCTGGACCTTTACAAGCACCATCAGCGACCACATCCACTTCCGTGTCCCAGAACAGCGTACAAATGCCCTTACTCCAGGCATTTGAACGCAAGTGCAAATACCCAGCCACCCACCCACCCACAGGCCATAGCACTAAATGTGCAGCTTTCCAAATTACTGGCCCTGGAAATGTTGCCATTTAAGATTGTCGACACTAAAGCCTTTGGCAGCCTCATGTCGGCGGCCATCCCGCGCTTCCACTATTTTTCAAGGTGTGCCGTGCCCGCCTTACACATGATGTGTCCTGTAACATCACACGTGCCCCGATCAATGCAGTTACTGGGAAGGGCAACTAAACCACGGACACATGGACAAGTGCATTCGGCCAGAGATGCTACATTTTCCCTGGGGCAGGGGATAAGAGACTAGGCTGAGCTGTGGCTCTCTCCACTCAACCTAGAACCAGGCATGGTTGTGTTTCATATGGCCGTAACTTGGTGGCAGCTTTGGAGCTTGGCAAGCTCACACACATCCCATGCCTAGCCCACATGTTCAACCCTGTGGTTCAGCAGTTTCTCAAAACCTACCCCAATTTGCCTGAGCTACTGGTGAAGGTGCGCCGAATGTGTGCACATTTCCGCAAGTCATCGACAGCTTCAGCCGGTCTGTCAACGCTGCAGCAGCGCTTGAAATTGCCGGCTCACCGGCTGTTGTGCGACGTAAGCACATGCTGGAATTCGACATTCCACATGTTGGCCAGGCTTTGTGAGCAGCAGAGGGCAGTAGTGGAATACCAGCTGCAACATGGTCTTCGCCTTTCCAAACAGCACTTGCACCCCAACAACAAGAACGGTTTGCTGTAATTACAAAGCTGTATAATGGCAATTTGGATCCGCAGTCAGTGCAGAAATGTGAAATAAGATTGTTCCTATTACCCAGGCTGTAAACTCCCCTACTGAACCCTGTTCTGCTTCATTACTGTGGAACGATTCCTCCCTATCCTTTCCCTGAACTTCTATTCAGCAAAATAAAAGTTTTAAAGTCTTTCCTACCACTATCCATAGCACCTGCAGATGTCTCTCCCTGCAGTACACTGGAAAATGGCTTAATCTAAGATAGCTGAGGCTATTTATAGGGCTGTGACATCACAGGGCTGGCTGGCTGTTGATTGGCCGCATGCATGGCATTGTGGGTGATCCCTCGTTACCAGAGTTTCTTGCTTCATGTCCTCACACGTGCAGCAGCCATTTTAGGAAAAATTTTGATTTGTTACAACGAAGTGTGAGGAAAATCGGATTTAGTGCGAATCTAATTTTTTCTGAAATTCGGATCGAATTCCATTATGTCAACTTCGATTCGCTCATCTCTAGTTGTGCCCTCAGGCTAACTTTTCTCCAGCATTTACAAAATAACCTGCAGACAAATCTGCAGTGGTAAATCCTCACCAAATCATGCAGGATTCACCACAACAAAAGGTAAGCTAAGGAGTATATAAAACAAAAAAGAATACTCACCAAAATAAATACCCATGCTGGTCTCAGTATAATCATTCTGTGAAGATTTATTGTCCCATGTGACCACTGCAGACTGTTCACATAGGATAAGATGGTATTAAGAGGAAGGGTTGTCAGAGACCATAGGGCCATAGAACCAGGGAATCATCCCGAGGAGGTAAGTGTATTTTTAAATTTACATTTTTATTTTATTTATTTTATTTGTGTGGACAGTTTCAATGTCATGTACTTTGCAGATCCTGTATTATACTGTGGGTTTTCCAAACAAAAATCTATTTGTAAAGTTAGCATGTAATACACACATTGTGCAGGTACCCTAATAATAATGAACTGCATTCTTACAAAGCTGACAGAAGCAGTACTTATTTATTCATTTTAGGAGTATGACGGTCAACAGGAGATTTGTATTCCCATCACACATATTCTTAATGATAGACACAGAATCTGTCGCCACCAGCCCGGCATCTCCTGGAGAACAAAGCAAAAAAGATGCTGGTGACACAATGATGATATTGACTGTGGTATCAGAGCCTGGATTCAGTCGAGGAGTTCCTAGACAGCTATGACCTATATTTTTAAAGTCTGATATTAGTATTATCATAGGCAGATTTGCATTCTTACAAGGGGTCGGTGTCACCAGCCTGGCATGTCCTAGAGAATGATGCAGAAAAGACACTGGTGACACAAAATCACAGCATCTTGGGAGATAGAGTGAAACTGTGGGACAGACAGTAGGGCTCTTGTCTACACCCGCCAGTGTGTCTTAATTAATGCTCCTTTACTGAATATAGGATTTGGGTTTGCATCCTCTGAATCAGCAATTATTTTAACAAATAAATCAGAAGAACTGACCACATCCCACCCATGCCATACACTAGCCATATAGTGGTACCAGTTCTACACAGGCGCTTTAAAAACATTATAAGTGATTACAGTTTTTCTACATGGATGTATTTCTGGAGCGTAATAATATTACAGGCTATAGCTACTAGAGAGGGGTCGTTGATCCAGGGAGTTATTCTGATTGCCTGATTGGAGTCGGGAAGGAATTTCTTATTCCCCTAAAGTGGGGAAAAATGGCTTCTACCTCACAGGTTTTTTTTTTGCCTTCCTCTGGATCAACTTGCAGGATGACAGGCCGAACTGGATGGACAAATGTCTTTTTTCGGCCTTATGTACTATGTTGCTATGTTACATCTAGCTGTGTTGCGTCATGGGCTGATTTTAATTAGCATGAGTACTTATTTGCTCAGCATGCATGCTGATACTTATAGTCCCTGGTTTTAATGGAGGCCATTTTGGCACCATAATAAACCAAAAGGGGCCCAGCATGCATGGGGGACCTACACTTCCTGAGTTTCATGGTCACTGTTGTGACATCCAACAGGTGAGCTTTAGTGTTAGGACCCGTCTTATAGAGATCGCCTTGGCGTGCGGCAAACGGGCTCAGATAATTTTGTACAAAAGTATTTGCTAAGCATCTCTAAGTTATTAGCATAGTATTGCAAAATAAATATACCTTTGTGCGTTATTTGGTTCATAGAGTGCTGTTGCACTATGTGTTTCATATGTTACATCTAGCGACTCACCGATGACATCTTTTCTGATTGGGGTCATTCACATTCCCTTATCTTCTAGATCTGACCATGACTCATCTCTGCAGTTTGCTCCAGGGGCATTTTAGATTCACTTTCCAAGCACATTCTCCACCTATTCCCTACCTTCCAAAAACACTTTCCATTCTGTCACTATTTTGTTTTCACATGTATCAGCTTCATCTTGATAAATTTTTTGTGCTTCAATTGATGCCAAAATGGATGCAAAAAATCGGTTGTCAACAGGTTTTTCCTACGGCAAAACAGTCAGTTGCCAACAGTAGAGTTGAGCGGACACCTGGATGTTCGGGTTCGGCAGGTTCGGCCGAACTTGAAAAAAAAGTTCGGGTTCGGGATCCAAACTTGACCCCGAACCCAAACCCCATTGAAGTCAAGGGGGACCCGAACTTTAGGGCACTAAAATGGCTCTAAAATAGTCCTGGAAAGGGCTAGAGGGCTGCAAAAGGCATCAAAATGTGCTTAAGAGCATGGCAACTGTTCTGCAAACAAATGTGAATAGGGAAATGACTTAAAATAACAAAATACAGAAAAATGTAAAATAACAATCTGGATCTAGGAGTAGGAGGTTGAGGAGGCAGTGGATGGGTGTATGTGACGTTGTAGGTTGACGTGGCGGTGTAGGTGGAAGCGGCGGTGAAGGAGGAATAGGTAGCCAACACTGATTTGTGTTATTTTTTATTTTTAAATTGGGGCATCCCCCAAAATATTGGGACATATAACAAAATAAAACTAAGAATAAGTGCACTTGAGTACAAGAATGGATGGTTGAGGCTGGTATAAATGTCTATTCTGCACAAGGTACGGACAAGTCCTGTGGGATCCATGCCTGGTTCATTTTAATAAACGTAAGCTTGTCCACAATGGCTGCGGCCTATGATAATGCTCTCTGCAGTGCTAAACACACGTTCACACTATACACTGGCTGCAGGGCAGGTCAGCACCTCCAAGGCTGACAAAGCTTTTCCACATTTGGGCCATGCTAACCCTGCCTTCCCAGGTGCTGGTGGTGCCCCAGCTGCGTTGGTGACCTCTTCCTTCTCCTCTGCCTTCGCCTTGTGCTTCCACTGTGCCCCCGCTGTCAGGTGGGAATGCTATCATCAGCGTGCGCTTGTAGTCGTGCATCTTCCGATCAGTAACAGATGTTTTCACTAAATTTAGTTCTCTGTCAGCAATGCAGAGCAGGGGTTCATTCACGGCAAAATGGGGTTCATGTCATCCAGCAATACAACAGAGGATTTTGAGAGATTTAGGCCCTTGTCAGCAATTCAGAGCAGGGGTTCATTCACGGCTAAAGGGGGTTCATGTCACCCAGCAATACAACAGAGGATTTTGAGAGATTTAGGCCCCTGTCACCCAGGCACAGCAGGGGTTCATTTATGTCAAAAGGGGGTTCATGTCACCCAGCAATACAACTGAGGATTTTGAGAGATTTAGGCCCCTGTCAGCAATGCAGAGCAGGGGTTTATTCAAGGCAAAAGGGGGTTCATGTCACCCAGCAATACAACAGAGGATTTTAAGAGATTTAGGCCCCGGTCAGCAATGCAGAGCAGGGGTTCATTCATGGCTAAAAGGGGGTTCATGTCACCCAGCAATACAACAGAGGATTTTGAGAGATTTAGGCCCCTGTCACCCAGGCACAGCAGGGGTTCATTTACGTCAAAAGGGGGTTCATGTCACCCAGCAATACAACAGAGGATTTTGAGAGATTTAGGCCCCTGTCACCCAGGCACAGCAGGGGTTCATTTACGTCAAAAGGGGGTTCATGTCACCCAGCAATACAACAGAGGATTTTGAGAGATTTAGGCCCCTGTCAGCAATGCAGAGCAAGGGTTCATTCATGGCAAAAGGGGGTTCATGTCACCCAGCAATACAACAGAGGATTTTTAGAGATTTAGGCCCCTGTCAGCAATACAGAGCAGGTGTTTTTTCACGGCAAAAGGGGGTTCATGTCACCCAGCAAAACAACAGAGGATTTTGAGAGATTTAGGCCACAGTCAGCAATGCAGAGCAAGGGTTCATTCACGGCAAAAGGGGGTACATGTCACCCAGCAATAGAACAGAGGATTTTGAGAGATTTAGGCCCCTGTCAGCAATGCAGAGCAAGGGTTCATTCACGGCAAAAGGGGGTACATGTCACCCAGTAATACAACAGAGGATTTTGAGAGATTTAGGCCCCTGTCAGCAATGCAGAGCAGGGGTTCATTCACGGCAAAAGGGGGTTCATGTCACCCAGCAATACAACAGAGGATTTTGAGAGATTTAGGCCCCTGTCAGCAATGCAGAGCAGGGGTTCATTCACGGCAAAAGGGGGTACATGTAACCCAGCAATACAAAAGAGGATTTGGAGAGATTTAGGCCCCTGTCACCCAGGCACAGCAGGGGTTTGTATACGCCAAAAATGGTAAAATGTCACCCGACAATTGAAAATAAGATTTTTTTCAATTTAGGGCACTAAAATTGCCACTTTTTAAAATTAAAATGGCTCTAAAATAGTCCTTGAAAAGGCTAGAGGGATGTAAAAGGCAGTAAAATGTGCTTAAGAGCATGGCAACTGCTCTGCAAACAAATGTGGATAGGGAAACAAATAACTTAAAATGAAATAAAATAACTAAAAATTACAAATTATTAACCTGCAACTCAGAGAAGGAGGTGGATATGGAGTCGGAGGTTGAGGAGGCGGTGAATGTGGTGTTGTAGGTGGAGGCAGCAATGGAGGAGGAGGAGGTAGCCAACAATGTTATTTTTAATTTTTTATTGGGTAGGTAGCCCCCAAAATATTGGGACAAATAAAAAAAAAGAAAACAAAGAATCATTGCACTTGACTTGAGTACAAGAATGTATGTTTGATGGTGGTATAAATGTCTATTCTGCACAAGGTACAGACAAGTCTTGTGGGATCCAAGCCTGGTTAATTTTAATGAACGTGAGCTTGTCCACGTTGGCTGTGGACAGGCGGCTGCGTCTGTCTGTAATGACGCCTCCTGCGTGCTAAATACACGTTCAGAGAGTACACTGGCTGCAGGGCAGGCCAGCACCTCCAAGGCATACAGGGCAAGCTCTGGCCATGTGGAAGATTTGGAGACCCAGAAGTTGAATGGGGCAGAACCATCAGTCAGTACGTGTAGTCGTGTGCACAGGTACTGTTCCACCATGTTGTTCAAATGCTGCCTCCTGCTAACACGCTCCATATCAGCAGTTGGGGCCGGTTGTTGCGGCAAGGTGACAAAGCTTTTCCACATGTCGGCCATGCTAACCCTGCCTTCTGAGGTGCTGGCGCTGACACAGCTGCATTGGCGACCTCTTCCTCCTCCCCTGCCTTCGCCTTGTGCTTCCACTTGTCCCCCGGCGTCAGTCAGGAATGCTCTCAGGATCGAGTCTACCAGCGTGCGCCTGTAGTCGCGCATCTTCCGATCGCGCTCCAGTGAGGGAATTAAGGACGGGACATTGTCATTGTAACGGAGATCCAGCAGGGTGGCCACCCAGTAGTCAGCACACTTTAAAATGTGGGCAACTCTGCAGTCGTTGCGCAGGCACTGCAGCATGTAGTCGCTCATGTGTGCCAGGCTGCCCAGAGGTAAGGACAAGCTGTCCTCTGTGGGAGGCGTATCGTCTGCGTCCTCCGTATCCCCCCAGCCATGCACCAGTGATGGGCCCGAGCTGCATTGGATGCCACCCCGCTGTGAACATGCTTCATCCCCATCCTTCTCCTCATCCTCCTCGTCCTCCAGTAGTGGGCCCTGGCTGGCCAAATTTGTACCTGGCCTCTGCTGTTGCAAAAATCCTCTTTCTGAGCCACTTCTAAAAAACTGGCCTGAAAGTGTTGATGACCCCTTTTCCTCCTCCTCGTCCTGGGCCACATCCTCTTCCATCATCGCCCTAAGTGTTTTCTCAAGGAGACATAGAAGTGGTATTGTAACGCTGGTAACGGCGTCATCGCCACTGGCCATGTTGGTGGAGTACTCGAAACAGAGCAACAGGGCACACAGGTCTCGCATGGAGGCCCAGTCATTGGTGGTGAAGTGGTGCTGTTCCAAAGTGCGACTCACCCGTGTGTGCTGCAGCTGAAACTCCACTATGGCCTGCTGCTGCTCGCACAGTCTCTCCAGTATTTGCAAGGTGGAGTTCCACCTGGTGGGCACATCTCCTATGAGGCGGTGGGCGGGAAGGCCGAAGTTACGCTGCAGCGCTGACAGGCGAGCAGCAGCAGGGTGAGAACGCCACTACATTTACCCAGTGTGCAGTTAGGGAGATATAGCGTCCCTGGCCGTGCTTACTGGTCCACGTATCTGTGGTTAGGTCGACCTTGCCACAGATGGCGTTGCGCAGTGCACACTTGATTTTATCCGATACTTGGTTGTGCAGGGAGGGCGCGGCTCTCCTGGAGAAGTAGTGGCGGCTGGGAACGACGTACTATGGTACAGCAAGCGACATGAGCTGTTTGAAGCTGTCCGTCTCCACCAGCCTGAATGACAGCATTTCAAAGGCCAGTAGTTTAGAAATGCTGGCATTCAGGGCCAGGGATCGAGGGTGGCTAGGTGGGAATTTACGCTTTCTCTCAAAGGTTTGTGAGATGGAGAGCTGAGCGCTTCCGTGTGACATGGTGAAGATGCTTGGTGATGGAGGTGGTGTTGTTGGTGGCACATCCTCTGTTTGCTGGGCGGCAGGTGCCAACGTTCCTCCAGAGGTGGAGGAAGAGGCCGAGGCAGCAGCAGAAGAAGGAGCAGGAGGGGCCTGAGCCCTTTCTTGGTTTTGAAAGTGCTTACTCCACTGCAGCCCGTGTCTCGCATGTAGATGCCTGGCTATGCAGGTTGTGCTAAGGTTCAGAACATTAATGTCTCGCTTCAGGCTCTGATGGCACAGAGTGCAAACCACTCGGGTCTTGTCGTCAGCACATTGTGTGAAGAAGTGCCATGCCAGGGAACTCCTTCAAGCTGCCTTTGGTGTGCTCGGTCCCTGGTGACGGTGGCCAGTAGCAGGCGAACTGTTTTGGCGACGGCTGCTCTGCTTTTGCACCCTGATCCCGCTTTTGCTACGCTGTTGGCTCGGTCTCACCACTGCCTCTTCCTCCAAACTCTGAAAGTCAGTGGCACGACCTTCATTCCATGTGGGGTCTAGGACCTCATCGTCCCCTGCATCGTCTTCCACCCAGTCTTCCTCCCTGGCCTCCTTTTCAGTCTGCACACTGCAGAAAATCGCAGCAGTTGGCACCTGTGTTTCGTCATCATCAGAGACGTGCTGAGGTGGTATTCCCATGTCCTCATCAGGAAACATAAGTGGTTGTGCGTCAGTGCATTCTATGTCTTCCACCCCTGGAGAAGGGCTAGGTGGATGCCCTTGGGAAACCCTGCCAGCAGAGTCTTCAAACAGCATAAGAGACTGCTGCATGACTTGAGGCTCAGACAGATTCCCCGATATGCACGGGGGTGATGTGACAGACTGATGGGCATGGGTTTCAGGCGCCACCTGTGCGCTTTCTGCAGAAGACTGGGTGGGAGATAATGTGATTGTGCTGGATCCACTGTCGGCTACACAATTGACTAGCGCCTGTACTTGCTCAGGCTTTATCATCTTTAGAACGGCATTAGGCTCGACCAAATATCGCTGTAGATTCTGGTGGCTACTGGGACCTGAGGTAGTAGGTTCAGTAGGACGTGCAGCTGTGGCAGAACGGCCATGTCCTCTCCCTGCACCAGAGGCTCCACCAACACCACCACCACGACCATGACCGCGTCCCTTATTAGATGTTTGCCTCATAGTTAGCGTTCACAAAGCAAAGTAAAAAGTGGTTAAGTATGTAAAAAATAATTAACCGCCAATATAAACCATGATGTAGGGTATTGCACTCAATTATTTTTTTTTAAACTCTATATGACAGCGGTATTTGTGTCCTAAATTTAACACTCACTTATGCACGTCTAATCCTAGATGTGCAGTATATCAGAGGCTTTTTTCACCCCAGTAACCAAAAAGCCGCATTTCTGGCCTAAATGTGACAGTCACTTATGCAAGTCTAATCCTAGATGTGCAGTATATTAGAGAGTTTTTTCACCCTAACCAAAAAGCAGTATTTCTGTCCTAAATGTGACAGTCACTTATGCTTGTCTAATCCCAGATGTGCAGTATATTAGAGGGTTTTTCACCCTAACCAAAAAGCTGTATTTCTGTCCTAAATGTGACAGTCACTTATGCACGTGTAATCCCAGATGTGCAGTAAATGAGAGGCTTTTTTCACCCCAGTATGCCAAAGCCATATTTATGGCCTAAATGTGACAGTCACTTATGCACGTGTAATCCCAGATGTGCAATATATTAGAGGGTTTTTTCACCCTAACCAAAAAGCTGTATTTCTGTCCTAAATGTGACAGTCACTTATGCATGTGTAATCATAGATGTGCAGTATATCAGAGGGTTTTTTCACCCCAGTAAGAAAAAAGCTGTATTTGTGTCCTAAATGTGACAGTGACTTATGCACGTGTAATCACAGATGTGCAGTATGTAACCAAAAAGCTGTATTTCTGTCCTAAATGTTACAGTGACTTATGTACGTGTAATCACAGATGTGCAGTATATTACAGGCTTTTTTCACCCCAGTAACCAAAAAGCTGTATTTCTGTCCTAAATGTGACAGTGACTTATGCACATGTAATCACAGGTGTGCAGTATATTACAGGCTTTTTTTACCCTAACCAAAAAGCTGTAATTCTGTCCTAAATGTGTCTAATCCCAGATGTGCAGTATATTAGAGGGTTTTTTCACCCCAGTATGCCAAAACGGTATTTCTGGACTTTCAGATAGCCTATGCTGGTGCACTATCGTTGCATAAAATGGCTGCCGATCAGGTATTGATATTGATGAAATGAAGAAAAAAAAGTTCGTTTTCAGCAGTAGTTGGCTCAGGGCAGGCTTAAACAAATTGTGCACTGCACCCTCAAAACACTTTTTCTGTAGATCGCTGAGTACATAAACCAGTTCTTGATAAGATCGCTCCCTGATCTCTCCCTCACAGCAGCTGCAGCCTCTCCCTACACTAATCCGAGCAGAGTGACGGGCGGCGCTAAGTGACTCCAGCTTAAATAGAGGCTGGGTCACATGCTGCAGTTGGCCAATCACAGCCATGCCAATAGTAGGCATGGCTGTGATGGCCTGTTGGGGCAAGTAGTATGACGCTTGTTGATTGGCTGCTTTGCAGCCTTTCAAAAAGCGTCATAAAAATCGCTGAACACCGAACCCGAACTTCTAAGTAAATGTTCGGGTTCGGGTCCGGGTGCCGAAAAACCTAAAGTTCGCTACGAACCCGAACTTTACAGTTCGGGTTCGCTCAACTCTAGCCAACAGTTGTAATTTATTGTCATCAGTTTTTGTCATTAATATTTTCTAAAGGACCATATTCGCAGGAACATTTATCATCTGTGCACAATATCGGTGATAAACATATGATCATATAGGGCCCTACTGTTCTCCACCAGCCTCATAGACTTCTCTCTCTCCCCTCTATCTCTCTCTCTCTCCTTCTCCCCCATGTTCCCTGACACTATTCAGTAAGAGTCCTCCCACTTAGTAAAAGTGCATTCTTAGTGCCACCACACAGTAATAGTGCCCCAAAGTTCCCTTCCAGTAACAGTGCCCCTAAGTAGGCTCCAACACAGGAAAGTGCCCCTTTAGTGCCACCCCATAGTAATAGTGCTTCTTAATTAAGCCCAATTAGTCAACAGCTCATTTCTATGCCATAGCATCCAACTGTATCCATGCACTGAGAATGCAGAAGGGAACAGGGGTCAACAGCATTGTGCCGACCAAAAAAGCGACACTGGTACTATGATAACTCTGATAATGCTCCAAAAATAGTATGTTTTAATTTTGTTTAAAGTACTGTTCATGGCTTAGATATAGCACTGAGCTTTTCCATGTTCTTTTCCGTGTTCCGTTCTTCCCCCAAAAAAGTAGAGGGGCCCAAACAAATATTTTATCCGTGTGCCTCCACCAATGTTGATATGGCCAGGGTGACATTACTAATAGCAAGGTGCTCAGTTGGTGACACAAGGAGGTTAAATCTGTACAGCAGTTTCAGTTCACTACTACAATAGAAACAGTAGGCTCTATTCACAGTAGTGTTATAGTATCTTCAGTGCATCCCTTTTGTCTTCCATAGAGGGATAATATTTGAATCATAAATGACCTGTAGCTTTTAGGATTTAACAGCATGCTATTCTATTCCTCTCCATTAAAATCCATGAAACTAGCTCAAAGGACTCAATTTGTTTCTGCTAATAAAATGAACAAAAATAATGTTTACATTGTGTAACATTGCAAAATAGATGCCAATTAAAAGTAACCATGATGCATTGTTTTCTATACGAAATGCATATTTATAATAAGGCAGTTTATTTTTGTCAAGTTAAACCCCTGCTGAAAACATTCTTATTCACTTGAGGATTTTGGATAATCCCTTATCCCTATCATTCCGTGACTGTTTCAACGAGTAAGAAAAGGTAGCAAAAACAATGAAGCACGTTTTTTGGCTACATTTATAAAACTATTCCTTTGAATATGCCAACTGTAATAGCCCAGATATACCAGCAATGACAAATTTTCCCTTATTTAAATTTAGAACTGTAAAGCAGAAAATAGATGATTTATATTATATTCTTGCAAGAAAATAAAACATGATAAAACTTAAAATATTAAAGGGTAACTAAACTGTTATTCAGATCTCTCTGCCCCTTTTGCTTTTATCATCTCTGCTTGGCTTTTCAGCTTTTGTAGAGTATGGATCCCATATACTTTCTATAGATCCATACACCACACTCTCCGTACTCTGCGCTATCTGTGTTCATTAATGCTACTTTGTTACTTGACCACACCTTGTTCAGCAACTGAACAGTTTTTACCTCTTTCAGTACTGAAATATATGGCTATGTAAGGATCCCGCCCCAACTGCTTTTTACTTAAAGGATAACTGTCACATTTGGACCCTAATTTCAATTTTCATATATGTAGTTACTATTACCATGATATTCCAGAATCACTAACTATTAGACTTACTTACCCCATATTTCAGAAGATTCAGCTCTTAGCAACCAGTCTGCATAAAACTGCAATTTCACTATTATGTTAAGATGGCTGCCACTGCCCACAGCCCTGAGGCTAATCCTGCCTACCCTCACTACCCACAATGCATTGAGCTCCTTGTGCACTAGCTTGTGCACCTCAACCAATGGTTGCTCTCCACACTTAAACATGCCCTCCTCCTCCTTCTATCACATACACTATAGGAAGTGGCTCGATTGTGGTGCCTCAAATATATATATATATATATATATATATATATATACACACATACACACACACACATATATACACAGTCCCAACCCCATTTATAAGGCAAGAAATCCCACTTATTAAACCTGACAGGGCACACCTGTGAAGTGAAAACAATTTCAGGGGACTACCTCTTGAAGCTCATCAAGAGAATGCCAAGAGTGTGCAAAGCAGTAATCAAAGCAAAAGGTGGCTACTTTGAAGAACCTAGAATATGACATATTTTCAGTTGTTTCACACTTGTTAAGTATATAATTCCACATGTGTTAATTCATAGTTTTGATGCCTTCATAGTCATGAAAATAAAGAAAACTCTTTGAATGAGGTGTGTCCAAACTTTTGGTCTGTACTGTATATATATATATATATATATATATATATATATATATATAAAAAATTAACATATATATATATATATATATATATATACACATACACACACAGTTGCAAGAAAAAGTATGTGAACCCTTTGGAATGATATGGATTTCTGCACAAATTGGTCATAAAATGTGATCTGATCTTCATCTAAGTCACAACAATAGACAATCACAGTCTGCTTAAACTAATAACACACAAAGAATTAAACGTTACCATGTTTTTATTGAACACACCATGTAAACATTCACAGTGCAGGGGGGAAAAGTATGTGAACCCCTAGACTAATGACATCTCCAAGAGCTAATTGGAGTGAGGTGTCAGCCAACTGGAGTCCAATCAATGAGATGAGATTGGAGGTGTTGGTTACAGCTGCCCTGCCCTATAAAAAACACACACCAGTTCTGGGTTTGCTTTCCACAAGAAGCATTGCCTGATGTGAATGATGCCTCGCACAAAAGAGCTCTCAGAAGACCTACGATTAAGAATTGTTGACTTGCATAAAGCTGGAAAGGGTTATAAAAGTATCTCCAAAAGCCTTGCTGTTCATCAGTCCACGGTAAGACAAATTGTCCATAAATGGAGAAAGTTCAGCACTGCTGCTACTCTCCCTAGGAAAGTTGAGTTGTTTGGAAGAAACACACAACACTATGTGTGGAGAAAAAGAGGCACAGCACACCAACATCAAAACTTCATTCCAACTGTGAAGTATGGTGGTTGGGGCATCACGGTTTGGGTCTGCTTTGCTGCGTTAGGGCCTGGACGGATTTCTATCATCAAAGGAAAAATGAATTCCCAAGTTTATCAAGACATTTTGCAGGAGAACTTAAGGCCATCTGTCCACCAACTGAAGCTCAACAGAAGATGGTTGTTGCTATTGAGACAACGACCAAAAGCATAGAAGTAAATCAACAACAGAATGGCTTAAACAGAAAAAAAAAAACACCTTCTGGAGTGTCCCAGTGAGTCCTGACCTCAAACAGATTGAGATGCTGTGGCATGACCTCAAGAAATATTGCTGAACTGAAACAGTTCTGTAAAAAGGAATGGTCAAGAATTACTCCTGACCATTGTGCACGTCTGATCTGCAACTACAGGACACGTTTGGTTGTAGTTATTGCTGCCAAAAGAGGTTCAACCAGTCATTAAATCCAAGGGTTCACATACTTTTTCCACCTGCATTGTGAATATTTGCATGGTGTGTTCAATAAAAACATGGTAACATTTAATTATTTGTGTGTTATTAGTTTATGCAGACTGTGATTGTCTATTGTTGTGACTTGATGAAGATCAGATCACATTTTATGACCAATTTGTGCAGAAATCCATATCATTCTAAGGCGTTCACATACTTTTTCTTGCAACTGTACATGTAGGTTGGCTCAGAAATTAAATAGTTATTTGTAGTTAGATAGGCCCATTGGGAAAAATGAAAAACTAGCCTGGTAAGAAGGGTGGGGGGGGGGGGCAAACACTCTGGTAATGAAGGGATTTAGCAGCATGGCCTTTTTATTCATATGTTTTGCTATAGGTTTCTATAGGACTTAAAAAATGTGTTAAAAAGAATTGAAAAAAAAAAAAAGGGCCACTTATGACCTTTAGTACAGGTGGAAAAAAATGTCCAAACAATGGAGTACATTTAGACACCTGTCTGTGCGAGATTTGGTGCATTTTCTTCAATCAAGATGGCTGCGAAGGCCGCTATGCAATCAAATGGATGGAGGTGAGTATGTACTTTTTTTTAACCCCTGAAAGGCCTCAATGTGAGGGGTTCAATAATGCGAACGGCACTATGATTGCAGGTCCTTGTTATTGCACCCGCTACATACTAAGGAATGCAATTTGTGACAAAGTACTTCATAGTTAATCGAATTTCTTATTGAAATTCAGCAAAGCAACCAAATCGAATTTTTGAAAACTTTGCTCGTCACTAGATATAATATCTGTTCTGCTCTAACATAGCTCATAGTGTTTTGTTCATCTACACACAGTTAGTTTTACTGTCTTGGAATTGTCTTGGCTTGAATTTTAACCGGATTTAAATTATTATATCTCAGCAATTGTTATATGATGTTCACCCTTAATGAATGCAACAACATGCTCCCTGTGATAGATTTTACATGGAGCATTAATGTTACTGATAGTGTGTGGTTTAAAAATAAAAGCTGCCTCTAGCCCCTGCTGGGTCATTTTTGATGTAATCTGCACAGCATAAGATAGGGACCATGGTTCAAGAATGCTGATAACAAAATGTGCAGTCAAGGAAATCTCAATATAAAATGTCCAGTGGTTATTACATCTGCAGTACAAAGATATTTAGAAATGTGTCATGTCTTTTTATTAGGCTTTTTATCAGGACACATAATGCTGGATTGCCATGGCTCATTAATCTGGCAGTCACTTATTGAGATAACGGGCAAGTGACACCAATGTAATTTTCCATGTATCTTTTGAGCACAAAAACTGAGTTGACCCAGAATTCTTGGAAGGTTTTATGTGAACAATTTTTTTTTTTTGCTTGGCCATTTGGGGAGCATATAGGGCACTATAAGAGACATTACTAGAGGAATTTTCAATATTGTCCACACTAGGGGAATTACGGCCATTTTTAATGAAAAATGAGAAATCTTAGATGAGATGTGGATTAAAGAAGTAATTAGGGTGGTCTGGCCTGATTTGAGAAGATGTGGAAAGAAAACATTTATATCAGAAGAGATGTCACTAGATGTAAGAGGTATGTAGAACTATATTCTCCTGTATGGTCCCACCTACATCGACCACTTATTTTTATTTTTTCCAGGGTTACTTTTAGGGATGAGCAAATCAACTTCACATGAAACATCCGCATAAAACTTTGTTCCAATACTGTACAGAGCAGCAGCTCCATACAGTATTAGAATGTATTGGCTCCGATGAGCTGAAGTTATTGCTTCGCGAAGTCTTGCGATAGTAAGAATTTCTATGTACAGATGAAACTGCAGCAATTTGCTGTAAACCACTCAACTACCTTTCTATGACCACTATGTGAAAATCCAGACATAGAGATCAGAGTTTCCGTCTGTGGATTGCCTTGTATCATTATCGCCCATGATAATTAATTCATACAGTTGTGGCTACAGCTATCAACAGCTATAGCTATCAACAGTATTGGTATTATGAAACAGGTGAGAAAGAATACAGGATTCACAATCCAGGATCACCTCCAGCAAACTCAAAATCTGTTATATTCTATTACCACTCTGGTTAGTAAATCTAAGACTATCCCTCGTTCATCAGAGAACACTGCAGGGTAGGTTGGAATTAGCTGCTACAGACCCAGGTCACGTCTGCAGAGTAAGGCAGCAGAAAACAGGTGCTAGCTTAAAGTAAGTAGACCTATAGGATGCAAAGGAGTGGCAGGAGAGTGGAACAAGTCTAAGCTAGGAAAGACAGAAGGAGCCAAATCAGTAGACAAGGGGTTACTCCAGAAACAAGCAACAGAATCTAAGCCAGAAAAGTCAGTAGAAGCCAAATTATAAGACAAAAGGATAATCAAGAAATGAAACAAAAAGTCAGTCAGGAAAATCAGTAGAAATCAGAAGGCAAGGGGAAATCCCAGAAACAAGCTGAGGTCAGTACACAGGAAGATCTAACAGAAATGCAAAGCTGATTCAGCTGAACACAGAGCTCAAAATAGGAGCCAGGAATCAAATCACAGGCAAAGGCAAACAGTTAGTGCCAGACTTCAAGCTCTGGGATTGGAAGCAGAGCAAGGAACCTGATTGGCTTGGTATTCAGGCTCACAGATAGGCTGACCAGCAGGGACTTGACTGGTCAGCATAGAAAGCCTCCTATAACAGTTGTGCACTGGAAAACTAATTAGCTGGCAATTCAGAAGTAAAAACCCATGTGGTTTTTGAAAACTACATGCACTTTTTCCTATACTTTTTTGTAATGGCTCAAAAAACACATTAAAATGTAAACCCTACCTTACTAATAACCACTGACTGATGGGGACATTGTCTCAAATAGGTAGTTACATAGTAACACAGTAACATAGTACATAAGGCCGAAAAAAGATATTTGTCCATCCAGTTCGGCCTGTCATCCTGCAAGTTGATCCAGAGGAAGGCAAAAAAAAACTGTGAGGTAGAAGCCAATTTTCCCCACTTTAGGGGAATAAAAAATTCCTTCCCGACTCCAATCAGAATATCTCCCTGGATCAATGACCCCTCTCTAGTAGCTATAGCCTGTAATATTATTACACTCCAGAAATACATCCAGGCCCCTCCTGAATTCCTTTATTGTACTCACCCTCACCACCTCCTCAGGCAGAGAGTTCCATTGTCTCACTGCTCTTACCGTAAAGAATCCTTTTCTATGTTTGTGTACAAACCTTCTTTCCTCCAAACGCAGAGGATGTCCCCTCGTCACAGTCACAGTCCTGGGGATAAATAGATGATGGGATAGATCTCTGTACTGACCATGATATATTTATACATAGTAATTAGATATCCCCTCAATCGTCTTTTTTTTAACGTGAATAACCCTAATTTTGATAATCTTTCAGGGTACTGTAGTTGCCCCATTCCAGTTATTACTTTAGTTGCCCTCCTCTGGACCCTCTCCAGCCCTGCTATATCTGCCTTGTTCACTGGAGCCCAGAACTGTACACAGTACTCCATGTGTGGTCTGACTAATGAATGTAAAGTAGTAGGAATATGTTCTCATCACAGGCATCTATGCCCCTTTTGATGCAACCCATTATTTTATTGGCCTTGGCAGCAGCTGCCTGACACTGTTTTTTGCAGCTTAGTTTGCTGTTTATTAAAATTCCTAGATCCTTTTCCATGTCAGTGTTACCATTTGGTATGTACGGGTGACTTGCATTATTCCTTCCCATGTGCATAACTTTACATTTGTCAGTGTTAAACCTCATCTGCCACTTATCTGCCCAAGCCTGCAATCTATCCAGATCCCTCTGTAGTAGTATACTGTCCTCTTCAGTGTTAATTACTTTACACAGTTTAGTGTCATCTGCGAAAATTGATATTTTACTATGCAAGCCTTCTACAAGATCATTAATAAATATATTGAAGAGAATAGGGCCCAATACTGACCCCTGAGGTACTCCACTAGTGACAGTGACCCAATCTGAGTATGTACCGTTAATAACCACCCTTTGTTTTCTATCACTGAGCCAGTTACTTACCCACTTACAGACGTTTTCTCCCAGTCAGAGCATTCTCATTTTATATACTAACCTTTTATGTGGTACAGTGTCAAATGCTTTGGAGAAGTCCAGATATACGACATCCATTGATTCGCCGCTGTCAAGTCTAGAACTTACCTCCTCATAGAAACTGATTAAATTTGTTTGACATGACCGATCCCTCACGAAGCCATGCTGATATGGCGTTATTTGCTTATTTCCGTTAAGATGCTTTAACATAGCATCTCTCAGAAAACCTTCAAACAGTTTACCCACAACAGATGTTAAACTTACCGGCCTATAGTTTCCAGGCTCTGTTTTTGGACCCTTTTTGAATATTGGCACCACATTTGCCATGCGCCAATCCTGTGGGACATTCTCTGTCAGTATAGAATCTGCAAATATCAGAAATAAGGGTCTGGCTATGACATTACTTAATTCCCTTAGGATACGGGGGTGTATGCCATTCGATCCTGGCGATTTGTCTATTTTAATCTTTTTAAGTCGCTGTTGTACTTCTTCCTGGGTCAGACAGGACACTTTTAATGGGGAATTTATTTCAACATTCAGCATTTCATCTGACAGTTTATTTTCCTCAGTGAATACATTGGAGAAAAAAATATTTAACAGCTTTGCTTTCTCCTCATCGCTCTCTGCGACTTTATAGAGTAATTGCCAAAGAGAGTAAAACTAACCCTAAAATGTTCTTCAATTATATAAATGTTAAAAAGTATAAATCTGAAGGTGTCAGCCCTTCAGATTTATACTTTTTAACATTTATATAATTGAAGAACATTTTAGGGTTAGTTTTACTCTCTTTGGCAATTAATCTCTCTGTCTCTAGTTTGGCCGCTTTTATTTGTTTTTTACATGTTCTATTTTTTTCCTTATAGTTTTTCACTGCTTCCGTGCTACCCTCCTGTTTTAGTGTTTTATATGCTTTCTTTTTGTCATTTATTGCTTTCTTTACAGTTCTGTTTATCCACATTGGTTTCTTTTTGTTCCTTAACCTTTTATTCCCATACGGTATGTACCTCTCACAATGAGCTTTTAGGATGCTTTTAAAGATATCCCATTTTGTGGCTGTATTTTTATTTGTGAGGACTTTATCCCATTTAGTTAGGCCTATGGCCTCTCTTAGTTGGCTAAATTTAGCTTTTTTGAAGTTTGGTATTTTTGTTCCTCCCTGTAGAAACGCTCTTTTGAATGATAATTGGAAGGTTATTACTTTATGGTCACTATTTCCCAGGTGTCCCCCAACCTGCACGTCTGTTGTTCTGTCAGGTCTATTGGTTAATACTAAGTCCATTATGGCCGTCCCTCTAGTCGGGTCCTGAACCAGTTGGGAGAGGTAATTGTCTTTGGTTATTGCCAAGAACCTGTTTCCTTTATGAGATATACAAGTTTCAGTTTCCCAGTCTATAACTGGGTAGTTGAAGTCCCCCATAATAACCACCTCATTATGATTTGCCGCCTTGTCTATCTCATTTAGTAGTAGATTTTCTGTGGACTCTGGTATATTAGGTGGTTTATAGTAAACTCCTATTAGTAATTTATTGTTCTTTTTAGCTCCATATATCTCTACCCACAGTGACTCCACATGTTCATGTCCCTCACTTATATCTTCACGGAGTGTGGGCTTTAGACAGGACTTTACATAAAGGCAGACCCCTCCCCCTCTCCGGTTTTGACGATCCTTTCTAAACAGATTGTAACCTTGTACATTAACTGCCCAGTCATAGCTATCATCCAGCCATGTCTCAGTTATTCCCACTATGTCATAGTCCTCCTCACACATCACTAATTCCAGTTCACCAGTTTTATTAGTCAGGCTTCTGGCATTAGTATACATACATTTGAGAGGTTTATGTATATTTTTTACCCTACACCTTTCCTTCTGAACTGTTCTAGTCCCTCCTTCCATTCCTCCCCCAGTCCCACTACCTTGCCCCCGGTCTCTATCTGCACTATCGTCCCATCCTGTAACGTAATTACCCTCCCCCCCAGTCCCTAGTTTAAACACTCCTCCAACCTTCTAGCCATCTTCTTCCCCAACACAGCTGCCCCTTCCCCAGTGAGGTGCAGCCCGTCCCTACGATAGAGCCTGTAGCCGATAGAGAAGTCGGCCCAGTTCTCCAGGAACCCAAACCCCTCCTTCCTACACCAGTTCTTGAGCCACTTATTAATTTCCCTAATCTCCCGCTGCCTTTCTTGTGTGGCCCGTGGTACAGGTAGTATTTCGGAAAATACTACCTTTGAGGTCCTTGCCCTAAGCTTTTGACCTAAATCCCTGAAATCATTTTTAAGGACTCTCCACCTACCCCTAACTTTGTCACTGGTTCCGATATGGACCATGACCGCTGGATCTTCTCCAGCCCCTCCCAGTAATCTGTCAACCCGATCCGCGATGTGTCGAACTCTAGTGCCAGGAAGACAGCACACTGTTCGGCGATCACGGTCTTTGTGACAGATTTCCCTATCTGTTCCCCTAATAATTGAGTCTCCCACTACCAGCACATGTCTGGCCTGCCCTGCTCTCCTGGTCCCCTGCTTACCGGAGCTGACATTCCCCTGACTGGCAGAAGAAGTGTCCGGCTGCGGCAGTGCCGTCCCTGGACTGATATCCCCCTCATCTGCCAAACGTGCAAACTTGTTGGGGTGTGTCAGATCAGGGCTAGCCTCCCTGGCACTCTTCCCTCTACCCCGCTTTCTAACTGTTACCCAGATAGCTACCTCACTTTCCTCAGCCTCCTCTCTGTCACCCTCCCCCTCATCTACCCCAAAGAGTGCTTGCTCGGTGAGAAGCAAATCTTTTGCAAATTGACAATGCCTCTCAGTGTTGCAACTTGCCCATTTAGAGACTCGATTTGCGATTCCAAACGGGTAATTTGCTCACATCTTGAACAAAGATATACACCCTTGAACGGCTGTTCCAGGACTGCATACATCATGCAAGATGTGCACTGGACTGCGTTGTCAATTGTGCAACACATACTAAATGGGGATTACACCACAAAAGCGAAAAATACAATATAATGTAGTACTAAGAAACTGGCTAATTGCAGTCCCCCACTGAAGTCCCTGAATCTAAAGTCACTTAATCTTAAGTCACACACTTACGCAACCATACTTAATCAACCACGCGTCGCGGTCAAACTCGCGTTATATATCTCCTTATATAAATATAAATGCAGCTCACTACACCAGCCTGGTTTGTTTTCCCTCTGTATTTTTTTTTAGTTAACCTTCCTAGCATGTAGGTAAATTAGCTTTAATCTGAATAATTAGGGGAACAGCAGGAGCTTCTATTGAACAATAAAGTAATTGGATGCAGCAGTCACAGGGGTGGATTGGCCATAGACACTACAGTGAAATTTCCTGGTAGGCCAATGCCTTGGGGGCCACCCATGCCCTATTCATGGCTACCAGTTGGGTACATAAGGATCTGATTCTCTGCTATGCACCTGGCCAGAGGCCACAAGTACCCTCCGGGATTCAAATGTATTGCCACCCTCAGTTGAATACTGTGGCGCAGGTGGCAGTATTATGTGCTGCACTGTGGTATTTGGTTCTGCTGGGGTGGTATATTGTTCTGCACTATGGTATTGCTGGCTCTGCCTACTTCTGTTGTCCCTGCCTACATATGTTTCCCTGCCTTCTGTCAATATGGACCCACCTGTGGTCACTTTTAGTTTTTTCTTCCAGTACCACTTTAAGTTCCTGGTCTGCTCCTGAGCAGTCACATGCCTGTGTGTAAGCACATCATCACGAGATGAGGAACTAGATAGCGGCAGAGGACCTGAATGCTCCTGAACTAAAGCGGTGGGGGATCTGTGAGGTGTTTTTTTTGGATGGTGTTTAGCAGTGTGTTTAAAAGGAGTTGTGTCTGTCTGTTGTAAAATGTCTGTGATGTCTTTTGATCGGCTTGCTCTACTGTGACTCATTTCAAGATGTTTTGGGGAGCGACGTTTGATGTTGGAGGAAAATCCGCAGAGGCGTAAGAGGTTGTGGATACATCCTATTGTGTCTCAGCAGGCCAATAAAGGACATTTCCGTCTGCGCTATGGGGACCTGCGCCGCCACCCGGCGAAGTTTGTAGGCTTCTACAGACTTTCCATATCTTCATTTCACCGGCTTCTAGAATTGGTTCGTGCTGATTTAACCTTTCAAGATACCAGAATGAGGGGGTGCATATCTGCTGAGGAGCAACTTCTTGTGACGCTTCGAGAGGTGTTTTTTTTTATTATGTATTTATTCATTCTTGTGGGCTTGTGTTTATATACACTGCTCAAAAAAATAAAGGGAACACAAAAATAGCACATCCTAGATCTGAATTAATTAAATATTTTTCTGAAATACTTTGTTCTTTACATAGTTGAATGTGCTGACAACAAAATCACACAAAAATAAAAGAATGGAAATCAAATTTTTTAACCCATGGAGGTCTGGATTTGGAGTCACACTCAAAATTAAAGTGGAAAAACACACTACAGGCTGATCCAACTTTGATGTAATGTCCTTAAAACAAGTCAAAATGAGGCTCAGTAGTGTGTGTGGCCTCCACGTGCCTGTATGACCTCCCTACAACGCCTGTGCATGCTCCTGATGAGGTGGCGGACAGTCTCCTGAGGGATCTCCTCCCAGACCTGGACTAAAGCATCTGCCAACTTCTGGACAGTCTGTGGTGCAACATGACGTTGGTGGATAGAGCGAGACATGATGTCCCAGATGTGCTCAATTGGATTCAGGTCTGGGGAACGGGCGGGCCAGTCCATAGCATCAATGCCTTCGTCTTGCAGGAACTGCTGACACACTCCAGCCACATGAGGTCTAGCATTGTCTTGCATTAGGAGGAACCCAGGGCCAACCGCACCAGCATATGGTCTCACAAGGGGTCTGAGGATCTCATCTCGGTATCTAATGGCAGTCAGGCTACCTCTGGCGAGCACATGGAGGGCTGTGCGGCCCTCCAAAGAAATGCCACCCCACACCATTACTGACCCAATACCAAACCGGTCATGCTGGAGGATGTTGCAGGCAGCAGAACGTTCTCCATGGCGTCTCCAGACTCTGTCACATGTGCTCAGTGTGAACCTGCTTTCATCTGTGAAGAGCACAGGGCGCCAGTGGCGAATTTGCCAATCTTGGTGTTCTCTGGCAAATGCCAAACGTCCTGCACGGTGTTGGGCTGTAAGCACAACCCCCACCTGTGGACGTCGGGCCCTCATATCACCCTCATGGAGTCTGTTTCTGACCTTTTGAGCAGACACATGCACATTTGTGGCCTGCTGGAGGTCATTTTGCAGGGCTCTGGCAGTGCTCCTCCTGTTCATCCTTGCACAAAGGCGGAGGTAGCGGTCCTGCTGCTGGGTTGTTGCCCTCCTACGGCCTCCTCCATGTCTCCTGATGTACTGGCCTGTCTCCTGGTAGCGCCTCCATGCTCTGGACACTACGCTGACAGACACAGTAAACCTTCTTGCCACAGCTCGCATTGATGTGCCATCCTGGATAAGCTGCAGTACCTGAGCCACTTGTGTGGGTTGTAGACTCCGTCTCATGCTACCACTAGAGTGAAAGCACCGCCAGCATTCAAAAGTGACCAAAACATCAGCCAGGATGCATAGGAATTGAGAAGTGGTCTGTGGTTACCACCTGCAGAACCACTCCTTTATTGGGGGTGTCTTGCTAATTGCCTATAATTTCCACCTGTTGTCTATCCCATTTGCACAACAGCATGTGAAATTGATTGTCACTCAGTGTTGCTTCCTAAGTGGACAGTTTGATTTCACAGAAGTGTGATTGACTTGGAGTTACATTGTGTTGTTTAAGTGTTCCCTTTATTTTTTTGAGCAGTGTATATTTATATATATATATATATATATATATATATATTTTTATAGGTATCTTGCAATTAGAAACTCCTTTGCCTCTCTTCTTTATTTATTTTTTCGTTGGGACCTCCACCATTGCTGGCATTGTTCGTGAAACCCGTGATGTAATCTGGGCTCATATCAAGTCCATGGTTATGCCACAGTCATCTACTGACATGTGGCTTGAGATAGGGTTTTTGGATAATGCACAGTTCCCAAATTGCATAGGGGCCTTAGATGGGAAACATGCGTGCATCAAGAAGCCACCAAACTCAGGGTCCAGTTTCTATAACTCCAAAAGTTATTTCTCGGTAGTTCTGTTGGCATTAGTAGACAGTAGCTACTGTTCTGTATTTGTAGATATTGGGGCCTATGGGAGTGCAGCCGATGCTCACGTATTTAGGGCCTCCTGTATGGGTCGGCGGCTTCTTGATAACCAGTTGGCCCTGCTTGCACCATGTGTGCTTCCCGGGTCTGCTGGCCCCCCTGCCCCTTTTGTAGTAGTGGCTGATGAGGGTTTTGACCTTACGGCTAATGTTTTGTACCCCTTTGCACGGCGGTCGTTGGACACCCGTAAGAGCATTTTTAACTATTGCCTTTCACAAGCCAGGCGTTATGTTGAATGTGCTTTTGGTATTCTTTCATCCCGGTGGAGTGTGTTTTTGACAAGCATTCAGTTGTCCCCCACCAGTGTGCAGTCAGTCATCCAGGCGTGTGGTATCCTCCACAATTTTGTTTGGATCTATGATGCCACAATAGATCCCCTGGAGGACGATGCATCATTTTTGGACTCTAATATCAGTATTGGGATTCCAGGACCAGTTTGCTGATTATTTTGTTTCCCCACAGGGTGCATTGCTTTGGCAGTAAAGATGCCTTCCTAGACGAGCCTAGCTTTTCTTTTTTTGGGGAGGATAGGGATGTCCCCTTTTTATATTTTTTGTTAAATTCTATAAATGACATTCGTTTTTTTGTTAGGGACTCGCAAGTTGATGAGGACCCTTGACGTGGGTTGCGGGCTCACGTATTTTGCACAAAATAACTGTCATTTTAAACTGTATCTTAATTTTGTGCAAACTACAAAACAATACCTCATTTTTTAATGAAAGCAATCTTATAAAAGAATTTTGGGGGGTACTCAAACTACTAACTAGAGACACTGTGGATGTTTAGACATTTTTTTTTAAAACACCTTATATTTTCCCTTTGAAAATATAATGATTATAAAACAAAAAAAATTTGAACTAGGTTGTTTTCTATATACACCAGGTTTCACTATGATATTTGTTATGGGCAACAAAGCAATGTTTCACATAATACATATACAGTCAGGTCCATAAATATTGGGACATCGACACAATTCTAAAATATTTGGCTCTATACACCATCACAATAGATTTGAAATGAAACGAACAAGATGTGCTTTAATTTGAGGGTATTTACATCCAAATCATGTAAACGGTGTAGGAATTACAACAGTTTGCATATGTTCCTCCCACTTGTTAAGGGACCAAAAGTAATGGGACAGAATAATAATCATAAATCAAACTTTCACTTTTTAATACTTGGTTGCAAATAATTTGCAGTCAATTACAGCCTGAAGTCTGGAACACATAGACATCACCAGACGCTGGGTTTCATCCCTGGTGATGCTCTGCCAGGCCTCTACTGCAACTTTCTTCTGTTCCTGCTTGTTCTTGGGGCATTTTCCCTTCAGTTTTATCTTCAGCAAGCGAAATGCATGCTCAAATCGGATTCAGGTCAGGTGATTGACTTGGCCATTGCACAACATTCCACTTCTTTCTCTTAAAAAACTCTTTGGTTGTTTTTGCAGTATGCTTTGGGTCATTGTCCATCTGCACTGTGAAGCGCCGTCCAATGAGTTCTGAAGCATTTGGCTGAATATGAGCAGATAATATTGCCCGAAACACTTCAGAATTCATCCTGCTGCTTTTGTCAGAAGTCACATCATCAATAAATACAAGAGAATCAGTTCCATTGGCAGCCATACATGCCCACGCCATTACACTACCACTGCCATGCTTCACTGATGAGGTAGTATGCTTAGGATCATGAGCAGTTGCTTTCCTTCTTCATACTCTTCTCTTCTCTTCCCATTACTCTGGTACAAGTTGATCGTGGTCTCATCTGTCCATAGGATGTTGTTCCAGAACTGTGAAGGCTTTTTTTAGATGTCGTTTGGCAAACTCTGATCTGGCCTTCCTCTTTTTGAGGCTTACCAATGGTTTACATCTTGTGGTTAACCCTCTGTATTCACTCTGGTGAAGTCTTCTCTTGATTGTTGACTTTGACACACATACACCTACCCCCTGGCCAACTGTTGTAAAGGGTGTTTTCTTCACCAGGGAAAGAATTCTTCGGTCATCCACCACAGTTGTTTTCCGTGGTCTTCCGGGTCTTTTGGTGTTGCTGAGCTCACCAGTGCGTTCCTTCTTTTTAAGAATGTTCCAAACAGTTGTTTTGGCCATGCCTAATGTTTTTGCTATCTCTCTGATGGGTTTGTTTTGTTTTTCAATCCTAATGATGGCTTGCTTCACTGATAGTGACAGCTCTTTGGATCTCATCTTGAGAGTTGACAGCAACAGATTCCAAATGCAAATAGCACACTTGAAATGAACTCTGGACCTTTTATCTGCTCATTGTAATTGGGATAATGAGGGAATAACACACACCTGGCCATGGAACAGCTAAGAAGCCAATTGTCCTATTAGTTTTGGTCCCTTAACAAGTGGGAGGCACATATGTAAACTGTTGTAATTCCTACACCGTTCACCTTATTTGAATGCGGAAAAAAACTAAAATTAATAAATACTGTTCATGCTGACCACTGTACAAATTACATTATTTTACGTTGAATAAAGTTTATAATTTATGTTTTGGAGTCATTACCTTTGTGTTGGAATATTGAAAACAGTTTAAGAGGATATTGCACCTCAAGTTTTGGACTGGCTAGGGTAAATAAAACATCAAATAAAAAATAATCATTAAACACACACAATGTGCTTAAGAAAAGTGCCCATCCAGGGATGTGGAGCCTAATGATATTCTAAATTATAGAGGACATCAACATGAGTCCTTCAAGGTCAATATTTGGCTGTTGCCATAATACACCAACTTAAATAAAGTGTTTTTAAATGAAATATAGAACATTAACATAAAGAAATTAAGCCAACATTATAAGTGCAAAATATCTGGCTTGCCACTGGTACCCACATTTACAGATGACAACCGTTCTGGGTCAGGAAGAGGAGCAGAGGCATATGTGTTCTGGAGTTGAAACTGTGTGGGATGGGCAACATATCAAGGGACATGGTATGGCTGACCATAATACTCTGGACACTCCATAGCCATAATCCTGGGAGTACATAGGCTGGGAACCATGAAACTGGAAGGGCCAAGGAGGAGGGGGATGAAATACTGGGCCCGGTGGTGGGGATTAGCGGACTCTTGTCTGCATTTCTGCATGGACTCCACGTAAAAGAGGGGCCAGAGTATGGGCAAAATGGTCGTACTCATCCTCTGAGCGGGCCTCATTGATGTATTGCAGTACACGCTCATCAATTACTGCTGCATTGCTTGCAACATGGATGTGACGACGACTTTGTGCAGAACAGGTGGAGGCACGTGCACTCTGACCAACTAATCTGGATGGTGGAATTTCCTGCCCAGATGTTGATGGCTGCTCTACCACTTCAGGACCTTCTGATTCTGTAGCCACAGGAGGGTCAGATGTGTCATGGGGCATTGTAACGGATCACCTGGCACCCCGACTGAGTACCTCCGTTTACGGATGCGCCTAGCGTTTCCTGAGGCTTCCAAGCACTCTGGCAGACACCACAATCACCAAACCGAAGAAGCCTATAAATCCTCTTCAAGCATATGAATGCTGTAGACAGTTGAATAGGAAACCATACGAATAGGTTTACACTCCTAGCAGTCAAACTGGGACAGCATGCAATAAATCCTCCACCAAGAATGAGACGACACTTCACCTTGAGGGTTAAAACAGGAACTGACTTTATTTAGACACAGCACACTACTTTAAACTCAACAGCGTCATTTACATACAATAGGGTACCTAGGACTATGGTACAAGGAAGGGTGGGGGCCAGACAATAGCAAGGGCTGATGGGAGATGGAGTAGGGACAGAGCAGCTGGTTTAAACTGGTGTCCCTGCGACAACACATTGCTGGAGAAACAATGGGACAGGAAAAAGGGGGAGGAGAAGAGACACAGACAACAATGCCTGTAACATGCAAACATTACAGTAAGAGCAGATATATACAGTCCACAATACACAGCAATACAATCCAACCAAACCCACAATAACATACATAATATCCAAGACAGCCCGAATGCAATCTGCTACACAGTCTTAAAGGGGCATTGTTCCTAAAGGTCATAATATGTCCACGGATGGCCATTAAAGGGCCAGTAGCAGCAATATAAAAGACCATATGCCCAAATATTGCATTCAAACGTACCAATTTACCAGGGGCCATAGTCAGCAGGTAGGAGGCGGGCAGCCAGGCCTCTCCAATGCCCAGTGCGAGGCGGGTTCCGCCACAGGCATGTCCTCAACCACCTCCTCATCCTGAAAACTGTCTTCAGTGCTGAAATAAAAGGCCGATTACACATCACATTATGACTAGAGTTGAGCGAATACTTAGATGTTCGGGTTTGGGGACTTCGGCCGAACTTTAAAAAGAAATTCGGGTTCCGGACCCGAACTTGACCTGAACTTGGACCCGAACCCCATTGAAGTCAATGGGGACCCGAACTTCAGTTTATTATTTTCCGTTATAACGGAAAATAATAGTATTAGCTTTTTCAGATCTGAGTTTTCACGATCGTGAAAACTCAGATCCGACAGTATATGCTAACACAGAGTTAGAATATACTAAGAACTGTGTACATAACTGCGCCCTGCTGCCTGGCAGCACCTGATCTCTTACAGGGGGCTGAGATCCGCACAATTAACCCCTCAGCTGCCGCACCTGAGGGGTTAATTGTGCGGATCTCAGCCCCCTGTAAGAGATCGGGTGCTGCCAGGCAGCAGGGGCCAGACCCCCCTCCCTCCCCAGTATTAAAATCATTGGTGGCCAGTGTGGCCCCCCTCCCTCCCCAGTATTAAAATCATTGGTGGTTAGTGCGGCCCCCCTCTATTAAAATCATTGGTGTCCAGTGCGGCCTCCCCTCTCCCCCCCCACCCCTAATTAAAATCATTGGTGGCAGTGGCCACAGGTTAACAACCCCCCTCCCCCCCCCTATCATTGGTGGCAGTGGAGCGGCAGTTCTGATCTGAGTCCCAGTTTAATCGCTGGGGCTCCGATCGGTTACCATGGCAGCCAGGACGCTATTGCAGTCCTGGCTGCCATTATTACTTAGTACTTTTAGCAGCATTATACTTACTTGCGCTGTGTGTATGGCTGGGCGCTCCTTCTACTGGTAAGTGACAGGTCTGTGCTATAAGCAATGCGCCGCACAGACCTTTCACTTACCAGTAGGAGGAGCGCCCGGCCAGCCACAGACAGCGCATGTAAGTATAATGCTGCTAAAAGTGCTATGTAACCATGGCAGCCAGGACTGAAGTAGCGTCCTGGCTGCCATGGTAACCGTTCGGAGCCCCAGCGATTAAACTGGGACTCCGATCAGAACTGCCGCTCTGCTGCCACCAATGATGGGGGGGGAGGGGGGTTGTTAACCAATAATTTTAATTAGGGGGGGAGAGGGGAGGCCACACTGGACACCAATGATTTTAATAGGGGGTGGGTGGGGGGGCCGCACTGGCCACCAATGATTTTAATACTGGGGAGGGAGGGAGGGAGGGGAGCTGCACTGGCCACCAATGATTTTAATACTGAGGAGGGAGGGGGTTCTGGCCCCCTGCTTCCTGGCAGCACCTGATCTCTTACAGGGGGCTGTGATCCGCATAATTAACCCCTCAGGTGCGGCACCTGAGAGGTTAATTGTGTGGATCACAGCCCCCTGTAAGAGATCAGGTGCTGCCAGGCAGCAGAGGGCCGTTATGTCCACAGTTCTCAGTATATTCTTGTCACAGCCAGACAGCTGAGAAGCGCTCACAGGAGCTTCTCAGATCCTCCTCCTTGAATTTCTTTGTTTTGGTTTAGTTTCTCATCTCGTTAGTCTATCTCAGCTGTCATGCAGTTAGACTGATCGCTACCCTTTAAGTTCCTCCCCATAATGCAGTAGTGTGCGGCTGATACAACTTCCTGGAGTGTGTGTGCATGCTGTTCCCAGTTCCCAGTCGTCAGTCGTCATTCGTATGCAAGATAAGTGCTGTTTATGTATTTATGATTTTGTCTTTTCTGGATCCAGGTGACCCTGACTCCCTCCGTGTCAGTGTAGGGAGCCGGTGGTCGTGTCCCTTCACTATTGTAGGGTCTTCAGGTAATAGATAGCCGAGGAACGTGGATATGCGGCCATCCACCTTTGGGGTGTTCGCATAGGCTGAGCAGTGAGGGAGAGCGGCAGGTCTTTTGCAGGGGTCTCCCTTTGTTCCTTAGTTGTGGATCCAGAGAGACATTGTTTATATGGTATTGTCTTGTTTCCTGTACACCATCCGTGACATTATCAGCCGCCAAAACCGTCTCAAGCATGGATCCGGTTACACTTTTGGCTGAACGCTTTCAGGGTCTTTCTTTGGAGGTAGCTGATCTCCGTAAGACTTTTTCTCAGTTTCAAGTGACCGGTTCAGCTTGCGTTCATGGAGTTTGTGCTGAGCCTAAGATCTCGCTCCCGGATACGTTCTCCGGGGGTAGTGAGAATTTTATGCGTTTTAGAGAGGCTTGCAAACTCCATTTTCGCCTTCTTCCCCATTCTTCTGGTGATGAAGAACGGAGGGTGGGGATCATTATATCGCTGCTCAGGGGGAAAGCTCAGTCCTGGGCCTTTTCGCTGCCGGAGGAGGCACGGCCCCTTCATTCAGTGGATGAATTCTTTTTAGCCCTGGGTCAGATATATGATGATCCGGATCGTATTGCTCTGGCTGAGTCTAGACTACGTCTGTTATGCCAGGGTAAACAATACGCAGAGATATACTGTTCAGAATTTTGGAGATGGGCAGCAGATACGGGTTGGAATGATGCTGCACTCCGAAGTCAATTTTGCTATGGTCTTTCAGAGGGATTGAAAGATGCATTTGCCTTTCATGAAAGACCTACCTCCTTGGATTCTGCTATGTCTCAGGCTGTTCGTATTGACAGGCGTCTTAGAGAGAGAGGAGAAATCTCTCCTTCCTGTCATACTCAGTCCCGGGACAGTGCAGCGGTCTCATTCTGTGCACAGGGGTCTCAGTCGCTGTCAGCCCCTTCTGAGCAGGAGTCCATGCAGCTGGGGTTGATTGCCTCTGAAAATAGAAGATTCAGCCCGCAGGGGAGGGTTTGTTTTTGTTGTGGTGGTATAAATCATCTGGCAAATGTTTGTCCCTCTAGGAGATTCAGGCAGTTTTCTGGGAGTAATAAAGAGACAAAAAGGAAAAAATCGTTTAAAAATGTTCCGTCTGTTACTATTGGCAGGGTTGAGGCGGAAATTGAAGGTTTTCCGTTTGCTTGTAGTTCCCGTTTTGTCCTGCCTGCTAGGGTGGCGCTAGAGAGCAAGAGCATTTTTTGTGAGATTTTTGTGGATAGTGGAGCAGCTGTCAACCTCATTGATAATCAATTTGCAATAACTCATGGTTTCCAGGTATGCACTTTGGGAAAGGATATTCCTGTTTTTGCTATTGATTCAGCTCCACTTTCTCAGAAATCATTAAAGGGCATAGTTCACAGTATCCGTTTAATTGTGAGTGATGCTCATGTTGAGGATGTGTCTTGTTTCGTCCTTAGCGGTTTGCCTACTCCTCTAGTGTTGGGGCTACCCTGACTCACTAAACATAACCCCACCATTGATTGGCAAGCGAGGCAAATAAATGGTTGGAGTAACTTTTGCAGAGAGAATTGCCTCATAACATCTGTTTCTGAGGTTTCTACTAAGACTGTACCACCTTTCCTCTCTGAATTTTTGGATGTCTTCTCTGAGAGTGGAGTTCAGGGTTTGCCTCCGCACAGGGAGTATGATTGCCCTATTAATCTCATCCCAGGCGCCAAGCTGCCTAAATCTCGTTTATACAATCTCTCCCAACCTGAGAGGGTCGCTATGCGGGCTTATATCTCTGAGAGTCTGAGAAAAGGACACATACGACCCTCGAAGTCACCTGTTGCCGCTGTTTTTTTCTTTGTTAAGAAAAAAGATGGTTCTTTAAGACCTTGTCTGGATTTCAGGGAGCTGAACAGTATCACTATTCGTGATCCTTATCCGCTTCCTCTGATCCCGGACCTGTTTAACCAGGTTGTTGGGGCTTAAGTCTTTTCCAAATTAGACCTAAGAGGGGCATACAACCGGGTTAGGGTCAGAGAAGGAGACGAATGGAAGACGGCTTTCAATACCCCTGAGGGCCATTTTGAGAATTTGGTTATGCCTTTTGGTTTGATGAATGCCCCAGCCGTTTTTCAGCATTTTGTCAACAGCATTTTTTATCATTTAATGGGAAAATTTGTATTAGTGTATTTGGATGACATTTTGATTTTTTCTCCTGATTTCAAGACTCATAAGGAATACTTACGTCAGGTCTTGCTCATCCTGCAGGAGAATAAATTATACGCGAAACTGGAAAAATGTGTGTTTGCGGTTCCAGAAATTCAATTTCTGGGGTTTCTTGTCTCCGCTTCTGGTTTTCGCATGGACCCCGAGAAGGTCCGCGCTGTGCTTGAGTGGGAGCTTCCTGAGAATCAGAAGGCGCTGATGCGTTTTTTGGGCTTTGCCAATTATTACAGGAAATTTATTTTGAATTATTCCTCTGTTGTTAAACCACTCACTGATATGACCAGAAAGGGGGTAGATTTTTCTTCCTGGTCGGTAGAGGCGCGTAAGGCCTTTTCTAATATCATGGAGAGTTTTGCTTCCGCTCCCATCCTAGTACAACCTGATATTTCGTTACCCTTCATAGTTGAGGTTGATGCTTCTGAGGTAGGGGTTGGTGCGGTCTTGTCTCAGGGTTCCTCTCCTGCCAAATGGCAACCGTGTGCCTTTTTCTCAAAGAAACTCTCCTCCGCAGAGAGAAATTATGATGTGGGAGATAGGGAATTGTTGGCCATCAAGTTGGCTTTTGAGGAATGGAGGGAGCCAGACACCCTATTACCGTGTTTACTGACCATAAAAATCTGGCCTACTTGGAGTCAGCCAAGCGTCTGAACCCGAGACAGGCCAGATGGTCTTTGTTCTTTTCAAGGTTTAATTTTGTTGTTACGTTCCGCCCTGGGGTTAAGAATGTGAAGGCAGATGCCCTGTCACGTTGTTTTCCGGGAGGTGGGAATTTTGAAGACCCGGGTCCCATTTTGGCTGAAGGTGTGGTGGTCTCTGCTCTTTTTCCTGAATTGGAGGCAGAGGTGCAGGCAGCCCAGTCAGAAGCTCCTGATCTTTGTCCTCCTGGGAGGTTGTTTGTGCCTCTCGCTTTGAGACACAAGATTTTTAAAGAACACCACGACACGGTCCTTGCTGGGCACCCGCGGGCAAGAGCCACACTGGATCTCATCGCTCGGAGATTCTGGTGGCCTGCGCTTCGTAAGTCGGTTGAGGGTTTTGTGGCAGCTTGCGAGACTTGCGCTCGTGCCAAGGTCCCTCATTCACGGCCATCAGGTCCTCTCCTTCCTATGCCCATTCCTTCCCGTCCTTGGACACATCTGTCCATGGACTTCATAACGGACTTGCCTCGTTCCTCGGGGAAGTTTGTGATTCTGGTGGTGGTGGACCGTTTTAGCAAAATGATGCATTTTATCCCTTTTCCTGGTTTGCCCAATGCGAAGACGCTGGCGCAGGCATTTATTGACCACATTGTCAAATTGCATGGGATTCCTTCAGACATAGTCTCTGATAGGGGCACGCAGTTTGTTTCCAGATTCTGGAAGGCTTTCTGTTCTCGCTTGGGGGTTCGGTTGTCATTCTCTTCTGCTTTCCATCCGCAGTCGAATGGCCAGACAGAGTGCGTCAATCAGAATCTGGAGACATATCTGCGCTTGTTTGTGGCGGAGAATCAGGAGGATTGGTGTTCTTTTTTGTCCCTTGCTGAGTTTGCTTTAAATAACCGTCGTCAGGAGTCCTCTGATAAGTCACCATTTTTTGGTGCATATGGGTTCCATCCGCAGTTTGGGACTTTCTCGGGAGAGGGCTCTTCTGGTTTGCCTGATGAGGACAGATTCTCCTCGTCTTTGTCATCTATTTGGCAAAAGATTCAGGATAATCTAAAGAGCATGGGTGAGAGATATAAGCGTGTGGCGGATATGAGACGTGTGCCTGGTCCGGACCTGAATGTTGGTGATCTGGTTTGGTTGTCTACCAAGAATATCAAATTGAAGGTTCCCTCCTGGAAGTTGGGTCCTAGGTTTATTGAGCCTTACAAGATCCTGTCTGTCATCAATCCTGTTGCCTACCGTCTTGATCTTCCTCAGACTTGGAAGATCCATAATGTTTTTCATAAGTCCTTATTGAAACCTTATGTTCAACCTATTGTACCCTCGCCTTTGCCTCCTCCTCCGATTATGGTTGATGGAAATCTTGAATTTCAGGTCTCTAGGATTGTGGATTCTCGTCTTGTCCGCGGTTCCCTCCAGTACCTCGTTCATTGGGAGGGTTATGGTCCTGAGGAGAGGATGTGGGTCCCAGTGACGGACATTAAGGCCTCTCGTCTCATCAGGGCTTTCCATAGGTCCCATCCTGAGAAGGTGGGCCCTGAGTGTCCGGAGTCCACTCCTAGAGGGAGGGGAACTGTCACAGCCAGACAGCTGAGAAGCGCTCACAGGAGCTTCTCAGATCCTCCTCCTTGAATTTCTTTGTTTTGGTTTAGTTTCTCATCTCGTTAGTCTATCTCAGCTGTCATGCAGTTAGACTGATCGCTACCCTTTAAGTTCCTCCCCATAATGCAGTAGTGTGCGGCTGATACAACTTCCTGGAGTGTGTGTGCATGCTGTTCCCAGTTCCCTGTTCCCAGTCGTCAGTCGTCTGCAAGATAAGTGCTGTTTATGTATTTATGATTTTGTCTTTTCTGGATCCAGGTGACCCGGACTCCCTCCGTGTCAGTGTAGGGAGCCAGTGGTCGTGTCCCTTCACTATTGTAGGGTCTTCAGGTAATAGATAGCCGAGGAACGTGGATATGCGGCCATCCACCTTTGGGGTGTTCGCATAGGCTGAGCAGTGAGGGAGAGCGGCAGGTCTTTTGCAGGGGTCTCCATTTGTTCCTTAGTTGTGGATCCAGAGAGACATTGTTTATATGGTATTGTCTTGTTTCCTGTACACCATCCGTGACATTTCTAAGTTGAAGCGTCCCCATCACTATGGGAACGCCTGTGTTAGAATATACTGTCGGATCTGAGTTTTCACGATCTAACTCAAATCCGATGGTATATTCAAACAGAGGCGTTCCCATGGTGATGGGGAAGCTTCAAGTTAAAATAGAAAACTCTGATCCGATGTTATATTAATATTACCCGAACACCGAACCTGAACTTTTACTGAAATGTTCGGGTGCCGAACACCGTAAAGTTCGGTCCGAACCCGAACTTTACAGTTCGGGTTCGCTCAACCCTAATTATGACCCAAAAAAAGCCAAGGTTTGACTATAAATCTTAGCACATATTTACCTACATACAATGCCTCCAGAAAGTGTTTGAAAGGTAAAATTGTTGAAAAACTACAAAACCTGGGACTTGTCGTTTTTTAACAGCTGGGGGGATGGATTTTGAGACATGTGATGAAGATAATGAGAAATTACATTAACATAAAAAAAAAAAAAAAAGAACAGGAAATCCTTCCACAAGAAAAAAAACCTACGGGTCCAGCTCCATCACATCACAAAGAAAACATAGTAGCTGCAAATAAACATAGGGTTTCTTCTTACGCCAACCAGAACCACTCCTTGTGGCCTGTGTCTTATGCTGGAAGGTGTCCCTACATGTACGCCAGTGTGTTTTTACTGCATCTGTGAGTTTTTGTCGTGACGCCAGTTGCATTTCATCAACGAGGGATGGAGTCCCCCTATGTAGAAGGTAATGGTGGGACCCAGGTGTAGGAATGCCAGAGTAGTAGGAGCGTGGCCTAAAGTGTTCCTTTTGGTGCGGCTTTGCACTTGTCACTGTGCTCCTACCTTGATATCCAGAACCCCAAGCGTGGTCGTCTGAAGCAATGATAAAAGGGTTAACAGTTGAGGGATTTGCTGAATAAATTGAGTCCAGACTGGTATTGAAGTAGTTAACAGCTTTACTTGGCATCAGGAAACAATCTTCCAACTTTAACTTGGTTATCATCAGATTTTGGCATAAGCTTTGGAAAGCTAACGGTCAAGGTAGGTAAGATAAGGGAAGGAAACAGGAAACGGCAAAGCAAACAAAACAACTGACTAGGCCCCAAAAGCTAGGGAACAAAGGGGTCACCTCATAGCAATCCCTAAAAGACTTTCCCTACGCTACTATGCCCATGTGCATATCTCGATGGTAGATATGCACATGCCTACTTACCTAAGCTGAAACACACTGGACCAAACCCTCAGCAGTAGGGAAAAGGGAAAGAGACTACCAGCTTCTTCAACCACCGAAGAAGCTAGCGTCACACTAGGGGCCTAGTAAAAACAGACACAGAATGGAAAAGGAAAAAAGAATTAATCTTTAGATGAGTTGGAGCAGACAATCCACCAAAACTTCCAGCACACAAACAAGGAAGAACTATAACCCGCAAAGGCTATAGGGAGAGGGAGGAATAAATAGCCTCCCCAATGACCAAACGAACCACACCTGATAGGAGGTGGGATTCTGTTCAAACCCAAAACAAAACAAGCTGTCAGATCGAGTCACGTGCAGCAACTCTGACAGATTGCCTCAGAACACTTACACGGCAGGGCGTTTCAGTACCCCCCCTTCTACGGGTGACCTCCGGACACCCAGGCCCAACTTTATCCGGGTGTGCCCTGTGAAAGGCATTAACAAGGCGGCTAGCGTTACATCGGTAGCCGGAACCCACATTCTTTCCTCGGGACCGTATCCCCTCCAATGCACCAGGTACTGAAGGGAACCCCGAAGAACACGTGAGTTGAGAATTCTGGAGATCTGAAACTTCAGATTACCATCAACCAAAACAGGAGGAGGAGGCAAAGGAGATGGTTCCGCAGGTTCCACATATTTCTTCAACAAGGATCTGTGAAACACATTATGGATCTTCCAGGCCTGCGGAAGTTCCAGACGAAACTCCACCGGATTGACAATGGCCGAGATTTTGTAAGGACCAATAAATCTTGGACCCAATTTCCAAGATGGTACCTTCAGCTTAATGTTTTTAGTGGACAACCACACCAAATCACCCACACACAGGTCCGGACCAGTCATACTTTTCTTGTCAGCCATCTTTTTATATCTTTCACCCATTTTTTTCAAATTAACTTGAATCTTCCGCCAGATAGATGACGAGGAGGAAGAGAATCTCTCCTCTTCTGGTATCCCAGAAGATTGGGTCCCAGAAAAAGTACCAAACTGAGGGTGAAAACCATATGCGCCAAAAAATGGTGACTTATCAGTTGACTACTGCCTACGGTTGTTCAAGGCAAACTCAGCTAAAGACAAGAACGAGGACCACTCATCCTGATTCTCAGCGACAAAACACCTCAAATAGGTCTCCAGGTTTTGGTTAGTGCGCTCAATTTGACCATTCGACTGAGGATGGAAAGCCGAAGAGAAAGACAACTGAATACCCAGACGAGAACAAAACGCCCTCCAAAACCTGGAAACAAATTGCGTCCCCCCTATCAGAGACCACATCAGAGGGAATGCCATGTAATTTCACAATGTTATCAATAAAAACCTGAGCGAGAGTTTTCGCATTGGGCAAACCTGATAATGGTACAAAGTGAGCCATCTGGCTGAAGCGGTCCACTACCACCAAAATCACAGTTTTCCTAGAGGAACTCGGCAAATCAGTAATGAAGTCCATGGACAAATGCGTCCAAGGACGAGATGGACAAAGGAAGAAGGGATCCTGATGGCCAAGTGTGCGCCACCTTCGCGCATGCACAGGTCTCACAAGCTGCTACATAACTCTCAACACTTTTACACAACCCAGGTTACCAGAATCTCCGGGAAATAAGATCTACAGTGGATCTACTTCCAGGATGTCCTGCAAGGACAGTATCATGATGCTCCTTGAACACTTTGCATCGCAGTTCAGAAGGAACAAACAATTCCCTAGAGGACAAGAATCAGGAGCCTCCTCTTGAGCCCCAACACTTCCATCTCCAGCTCGGGGTAAAGAGTGGAAACCACCACCCCATCAGCCAAAATCGGAGCGGGATCCTCCGAATCCCCCTTCCCCCGGAAAGCTACGTGACAACGCATCCGCTTTGACATTTTTAATCCCAGGGCGATAGGTGACCACAAAATTGAACCTGGTAAAAAACAATGACCATCTAACCTGCCTAGGATTTAAACGCTTTGCAGATTGCAGGTAGGCCAGATTCTTATGGTCAGTAAATACTGTAATTGGATAGGTAGCCCCTTCTAGCCAATGGAGCCACTCTTCAAAGGCCAATTTGATGGCCAACAACTATTCCCAACATCATAATTTCTCTCGGCGGCCGAGAGTTTCTTGGAGAAAAAAGCACACGGGCGCCATTTGCTAGGAAAGGGACCCTGCGACAAGACTGCTCCAACTCCCACTTCTGACGTGTCAACCTCCACAATCAAGGGTTGAGACACATCAGGTTGCATCAGAATGGGCGCAGAAGCAAAACATTTCTTAATAGCAGAAAAAGCCTGTAATGCCTCATCCGCCAGACATAGAAGTCAGCGCCCTTCCTAGTCATATCTGTCAAAGGTTTGACAATGGTGGAATAATTCAGGATGAACTTTCTGTAGTAATTAGTAAATCCCAAAAACCGCATCAGGGCTTTCTGATTCTCCGGCCGATCCCATTCCAGTACCGCATGGACCTTTCGGGATCCATACGAAAACAGGAGGCAGAAAGCAAGACTGCTGGAGAATTAGTTAAACCAAAGGGCATGACTAGGTTCTCGAAGTGACCCTCGGGGGTATTGAAGGCGGTTTTCCACTCATCTCCTTCCCTGATTCTGATCAGATTATAAGCTCCTCTTAAATACAATTTAGAAAACACCTTAGTACCAACAATCTGATCAAAAAGATCCGGAATCAAGGGAAGGGGATAAGGATCACGAACTGTAATGAGATTCAGTTCCCGGAAATCTAGGCACGGTCTAAGGGATCCATCCTTCTTTACGAAAAAGAAGCCAGCGGCCGTAGGAGACTTAGATGTTCTAATATGTCCCTTTGCCAAACTCTCGGCAATGTACTCCCGCATAGCTACTCTTTCGGGTTGAGAAAGATTATATAACCGAGATTTTGGCAATTTTGCTTCGGGGATAAGATTGACCGGACAATCATACTCCCGGTGAGGGGGCAACTCCTGAGCTCCGCCCTCCGAGAATACATCCAAAAAATAGAGAAACTGAGGCAACACCTTAGTGACCACCCCCGAAATAGAGGCACTAAGACAGTTGTCCATACAAAATTCACTCCAATTCCTGATTTGTCTTGTTTGCCAGTCAATGGTAGGGTTATGTTTTATCAACCATGGTAAACCCAGAACCATCGGAGCAGGCAAACCTTTCATAACAAAACAAGAAATGAACTCAACATGAGAATCACCCACCTTCAAATGAATATCCTGAACAATATGAGCTAGACATCTTTGCGAGAGGGGGGCGGAATCTACAGAAAACACAGGTATCTCTTTGCTTAATGCGGTAGTTTTAAAGCCATGACTCTGAACAAAATGAAAATCAATAAGATTAACCTCTGCGCCACTGTCAACAAATACCTTTAACTCAAAATTTCCGGAGTCTAGCACCACCATGGCTGGCAGGAGGAATCGTGTACTGCAGGTAGGATCCAAATATGCCTGCTCTGACTCCCCATTCACACTACCAAGAGTAAGGGAGTTTTTGCAAAAAATGACGGTAAGGCGGGTTATAATGTCATGGTAGGTAGGATAAGAGAAGGAAACAGAAAACGCCATAGCAAACAAAACAACTGACTAGGCCCCAAAAGCTAGGGAACAAAGGGGTCACCTCATAGCAATCCCTAAAAGACTTTCCCTACGCTACTATGCCCATGTGCATATCTCGATGGTAGATATGCACATGCCCACGTACCTAAGCTGAAACACACTGGACCAAACCCTCAGCAGTAGGAAAAAGGGAAAGAGACTACCAGCTCCTTCAACCACCGAAGGAGCTAGCGTCACTCTAGGGGCCTAGTAAAAACAGACATAGAAGGGAAAAGAGAAATAGACAAATCTTTAGATGAGTTGGAGCAGACAATCCACCAAAACTTCCAGCACACAAACAAGGAAGAACTATAACCCGCAAAGGCTATAGGGAGAGGGAGGAATAAATAGCCTCCCCAATGACCAAACGAACCACACCTGATAGGAGGTGGGATTCTGTTCAAACCCAAAACAAAACAAACTGTCAGATCAAGTCATGTGCAGCAACTCTGACAGATCGTCTCAGAACACCTACAAGGCAGGGAGTTACACTAACACAATCAGCCCTACTACATCTGTACTCATTCAGCACTGCTATGCTGGCTGGATTAACTTAACTTTTCCTTTTCTGCTGTAGGCTGCAACTTAGCTTTTCAGATTCTCTGTCTTTATCCTGATCTGTGTCTTTGTCTTTATTCAGGGAATCCTTATTCGTGACTTTGGAGGCACTCAGCTTAGACCAGTGGGGGCCCACAAAGGTAGTAATGCCACCTAGAGGGGAGTTACATTCCCCCTTAAGAGGCAAGCCATCCTCTCAAACTCCTGCCCTCCAGCTGTTACCAAAGTCCCAGCATGTTGGGTCAGTGACCTCATTGTGCACTGGCAATGCTGACAGGTTAACTCAGATAAAAATGAACAAGGCCTGGATTGCCCCTGACTTCTCAACTCCACCAGAGGAGAGCTGAGCTGATGATGAATATAAAGGCTATTTCAATCTATCATTTATAATGTACTCAATCTACTGTAGTGTATTCCCATGCACCTTTTCCACCACAAAAAAAAAAAAAAAAAAAAAAAAAAAAAAAAGAGTATATGGTTGAATCTTGTTTTCTCCTCCTCCTCCTCCAGATTGTATATATTCCCTCCACTCTAATTTGTTTAATAGGGTCAGCTCAACTGCAGGCCCTCAACTCACATTTTTTTATAGAGTCAGCTCATAAGCAGGCCCTTGCCCCTAATGTTTTAGAGGGTCAGTTCAGCAGCAGGCCCTCGCACCTAATGTTTTAGAGGGTCAGTTCAGCAGCAGGCCCTCGCACCTAATGTTTTAGAGGGTCAGTTCAGCAGCAGGCCCTCGCCTCTAATGTTTTAGAGGGTCAGCTCACCAGCAGGCCCTCGCATATAATGTTTTAGAACGTCAGCTCACCAGCAGGCCCTCGCATATAATGTTTTAGAACGTCAGCTCACCAGCAGGCCCTCGCATATAATGTTTTAGAACGTCAGCTCACCAGCAGGCCCTCGCCCCTAATGTTTTAAAGGTTCAGCTTAGCAGCAGGCCCTCACCCATAATGTTTTAGAGGGTCAGTTCAGCAGCAGGCCCTCACCCATAATGTTTTAGAGGGTCAGTTCAGCAGCAGGCCCTCGCCCCTAATGTTTTAGAGCGTCAGCTCACCAGCAGGCCCTCGCATATAATGTTTTAGAGCATCAGCTCACCAGCAGGCCCTCGCCCCTAATGTTTTAGAGGGTCAGCTCAGGAGCAGGCCATCGCATATAATGTTTTACAGGGTCAGCTCACCAGCAGGCCCATACCTAAAATCTTTTACTTGGTCAGCTCACCTGCAGGCCCGCAACTCAAATCTTTTTCAGGGTCAGCTCACTTGCAGGCAGAAACCTAACATCTTTTACAGGGTCAGCTCACCTGCAGGCAGAAACCTAACATCTTTTACAGGGTCAGCTCACCTGCAGGCCTGCAACTCAATGTGAATGAGGCACTCCTTTATGTGATATACAGGTTGTATAAGAATGCCTCTTCATTATAATTTTTGGCAGGACTTGCACTTTATATACAAGTAAATATACAGATACAGGAAAGAATGTTTTCAATCAATTTTTCCTATAAAATAGATTTTTTACTTTGGTTTTGTGTGTAAAACCTTAATTAGATTGTGGGCCTGGTGATCACTTTAAGCCCTTCTAAGCTGCATCAGCAGCAGCATGGTGATAAAAATGACTGTCAAGGTGACATGGTGTGGAGATGGCAGCATGAGGAGTCCACATAGTGGCACAATGACTGAATAAATGACTAAATGAGTCTGAATAAAAGACTAAAGCCACAGATTGCTTAGAAAGATGCAGATGGAAACAATCGGAGCTGTATCACCATCACCTGCAGATTAATGCAGCCATCAAATTCAAGTTGGGTTTGTCAATTCCACCTCAGCTCACCAGCAGGCCCGCACCTACATTTTTTTACTGGTTCAGCTAAACTGCAGGCCCGCAACTCAAATCTTTTACAGGGTCAGCTCACATGCAGGCCCGCAACTCATGCTGCCTTGCTTTGAAGTAGTAGCCGTAGCCGTTTATCAGGCTCCCTCTTCGAAATCAAACAATGATTCCCCGTTACCGGTGGTCACCATGTTAGGCGCATAAAAGAACATTGAAAGTTGATAGGGAAGATATCCAAATGGACCGTGGACGTCACGGGGACGTGCGATCAGGCAGAGCAAAGCAGCAGGGCCTCTCCTGTATAACGTTTCCTCATCCAAAATACCGCAGTGACATTCCCTGTAATTTTTCATTACTCATTCCAATAACAGGGCATCTTAAGACTCCTGTATTGTTATTTATCGTCACTACCTCCCTGAGTCGGGAGTGGGTAATTGCCGCGCGCCTGCTGCCTTCCTTCGAATTCTTGAACTTTAATAACTTGAGCCACCCTCTTAACCCAATCAGATTTCAGCCACTGACCTCCCTTGGATGTGGTATCCCTTTCTCAAGCTCCCTCTCCAGAATCGAACCCTGATTCCCCATTACCCGTGATCACCATGGTAGGCGCAGAAAAGAACATCGAAAGTTGATAGGGCAAACATCCAAATGGATCGTCGCCGTCACGAGGACGTGCAGTCGCCCAGAGGTTAACTAGAGTCACCAATGCGGCAGCAGGCCCTCGCCACTAAGATTTTAGATGGTCAGATCAGCAGGCCCTGGCTCGAAATGTTTTTGAGGGTCACCAGCAGGCCATCAATTATAATTTTTCAAGGGTGTGTATGATGTCCTCCTTTATGTGTAACAAAGGGTGTTTGAGTGCCCGTTTACTTGTAATTTTTGACAGCCCTTTCACTTAGTGCATAGGCTTTATGAGTGTAGGAGTCCCACTACCCGAACAATTGTACCACAATGTGAAGGAGGCCCTCCTTTATGTGATATACAAGCTGTTTCAGAGTGCCTCTTGCTTGTCATTTTATTGCAGCACTTGCACTTTATATACAATTGAATATACAGGAAAGAATGTTTCCTAACAATTTCTCCTGTAAAATTGATTGGTGTTTCTGTCACTTTCTGACCTTTTCCAATGGACCAGGCACCCTCACCTCTTCAGAGCAGGGGGTCCCTGGTTGTCTCCCATTGACTTCCATTATACACACAAATATAGCAATGTGTTCGGCCCGAACACCCGAATACTTTGGTGCTCGATCATCACTAGTTACATAGCATCAGAAATCAATATAATGCTAAGTGACCACGGCAGCGCTGGGAGGTCAGGACAGGAGCTGCGCGGAGACTGGAGTGTGACACTAGCTTGTCGAAAAGGGGCCTTAGTGCATTATAAAAGTCCAATAAACACACACATGCTATAAATAAAAGGTGCATAAACAAATTTACCTAGGGTTATCTGCTCTGCAGATGAACTTGATGCCCAATCAGACGCCAGAAGCTCGCATCTATTAAGGGCCTGTTGAGGTAGCCCTCAATGAGGTTGTCCCACAATTCTGGACGGGCCTGCACTAAAGTTATTAATTGCTCTACATTTAAAGAACGCATGCCAATGAAAATACTATTTTCTTTTGGAAAAATAATAAAATAGCCTCAAAATTGGAGCTCCTAAACTGCACCGAGCAGGCTGGACTTGCAGAGAAAATCATCAGGAACTAGTTCCACCTGCTACTGCTGAGGCAATGGGGAAATCCCCAGAGTATCTCTAGCAGCTATCCGTAAAACCTGACCCGGCACGGATAATATCCATGAGGGATCCGTGGTTTTCACGGACTCATTGACTATAATGGGAGTGAGGGATCCGGGAACACGGATCAAGATAGGACATGCATCTGTGCTAAAAATAACGGAACCACGGACAGTGATGAAACACTGATGTCTGAACAAACACATTCAATTGAATGGATCCGTGGCCTGTCCATGCGGAACACGTACAGCACACGTCCGTGAATCAATGACGTGTGAATGAGGCTTTAATTTCACATACTTTTTTTTCTGGAAATCTCCCAGTGACAAGAAGGAACAACGGTTTTGCATCAATTGTTAACATTTGGTTCTTGCCTTAAATGAGTTAAAAACATAAATTTACGCTACAAATATAATGCTCACTGGAGGTCTATGTGAATCACTCTAAAAATGTCTCATGCATTATTGTAGAATATATATTTATCTATGGCTCTATTTTAAACATTAAAACATTATCCACATCAATTGAGCTGCCAGGTCAGCCATTGAAAATGCATATGTTGTAGCATTGTATTAATGTCTGTTCACAAGGCAAATAATAAGCATAAAAATATTTGTATACAGTTTTTTCATTGTTCTCATTCAAACAAAACTGGTTTATGGTTTTATTGTAATGTTTCTAAAAATTGCAGCAAAACGCTGCAGCAAAAAAGTGACATGGAATTACTCTTACAAGATTACATGGTTACTATCTAATACATCTGAAATTCTGGACTAATACGCCATTCATCACTGACCTTTTTTTTCTTTATGAACATTGAAGTATGGTGTGAACATTTATATGGATTTTATCTTAATGCCGTATTACTCTGGGTTACACACGTTGCAAAATGCAGTTTACAGCCTACCTCATTAAAACAATCAGTAATATTTGTGTAGCAAGCCATCTAGCTTGACAGTCCCAACTTGCTAGAAAAGCCTCTTGACAATAGCCAGATCACAAAAGGGGAGATTTATCAAAACTAGTGTAAAGATAAAAATGGCTCAGGCTGTGTTCACATCACCGTTTAGTTTTTCGTTCTGCTATCCATCAGAACAGAAAAATAAACAAAAAAAGGATCCTGTATTTTATGCTCACTTATGCATCCGTTTTAGCCATTTCCATCTGAGACCCATTATTTTAGATGGAATAAAATAGACACTGCCCCCTGACACTTTTGCCAGGGCCTGTGTCAGACGCAGCATTATGAAGTGCCTTTTGCGCTGTGGCATTAGAAGAATTTGGGTATCTTTGACTTTAGTCTAACCAGACTGTCTATTACTCTGTAATGCCTCTAGCGCCGTTCTATGGAAACAGTAGGTTTAAAGAGCACACCAAATGCTTGAAATAACTTCTTTATTAACTTCAACTTTTCTTCATATAACACTGCTGCCTCCGCAGCAGATAGTCCATGTACAAAACACGTGTTGCATAAAGATTCATAAAATGGCGGTATGCATAAGATGATGGTTCAACTGTTCAATCTTGTCATTCAACATAAAATGGTGGATATATTTCTCTCTTGAGTATCTGTACTCTCACTTTAAGTTATTTAAGCACTTTATGATATCTCTGAGAGGTATATCTGAGATCTAACTAATAGTTCTACTTGCAGTTAGCAGTGACTATTTGCAGATTGGTTAAGTATGATCTGGTATGGTTGTATGCAATTTGGATTTCAATATGGGATCTGAATGCTTGCAATTGTATGCTTGCAATTTGTATTTGGCCATTTGAATTTGGTGGAACTGTAAGTACACACACATATAACTGATTTAATCACTATACTAACAGTAGGAACAATATATAACTGTTTTAAATACCTATTTTGGCCTCTTGTTCCCATAAAACTGGACTCTGACTGGAACTGTGTGTCTGTTCAGCTCCGCTCTCTGGTGAGTAATGATTCCAGAAGCTCCTGCTAGGGGAATTCCCAGACAGGCTGTGTGTGAGGCTGGCTGTTATTGGTGAAAACTCTTGCTGTGTGAGAAGCTGGCTGTGATTGGTCTAGACTTCTGCCCAGCAACAACAGATTAACACTATGCTTTCTGTTGTTTCTGCTGTCACTAAGCTTACCTTACATTAATATAATAAATCTTAAAAGGCATATTATCTTTTCTGCTTCTGTGAACACAATATACAGGGTGGGCCATTTATATGGATACACCTTAATAAAATGGGAATGGTTAGTGATATTAACTTCCTGTTTGTGGCACATTAGTATATGTGAGGGGGGAACTTTTCAAGATGTGTGGTGACCATGGCGGCCATTTTGAAGTTGACCATTTTGAATCCAACTTTTGTTTTTTCAATAGGAAGAGGGTCATGTGACACATCAAACTTATTGGGAATTTCACAAGAAAAACAATGGTGTGCTTGGTTTTAACGTAACTTTATTCTTTCATGAGTTATTTACAAGTTTCTGACCACTTATAAAATGTGTTCAATGTGCTGCCCATTGTGTTGGATTGTCAATGGAACCCTCTTCTCCCACTCTTCACACACTGATAGCAACACCGCAGGAGAAATGCTAGCACAGGCTTCCAGTATCCGTAGTTTCAGGTGCTGCACATCTCATATCTTCACAGCATAGACAATTGCCTTCAGATGACCCCAAAGATAAAGTCTAAGGGGGTCAGATCGGGAGACCTTCGGGGCCATTCAACTGGCCCACAACGACCAATCCACTTTCCAGGAAACGGTTCATCTAGGAATGCTCTGACCTGACACCCATAATGTGGTGGTGCACCATCTTGCTGGAAAAACTCAGGGAACGTGCCAGCTTCAGTGCATAAAGAGGGAAACACATCTTCATGTAGCAAATTCGCATATCCAGTGACTCCCTTAGACTTATCTTTGGGGTCATCTGAAGGCAATTGTCTATGCTGTGAAGATACGAGATGTGCAGCATCTGAAACTACGGATACTGGAAGCCTGTGCTAGCATTTCTCCTGCGGTGTTGCTATCAGTGTGTGAAGAGTGGGAGAAGAGGGTTGCATTGACAATCCAACACAATGGGCAGCACATTGAACACATTTTATAAGTGGTCAGAAACTTGTAAATAACTCATGAAAGAATAAAGCACACCATTGTTTTTCTTGTGAAATTCCCAATAAGTTTGATGTGTCACATGACCCTCTTCCTATTGAAAAAACAAAAGTTGGATTCAAAATGGTCAACTTCAAAATGGCCGCCATGGTCACCACACATCTTGAAAAGTTCCCCCCTCACATATACTAATGTGCCACAAACAGGAAGTTAATATCACTAACCATTCCCATTTTATTAAGGTGTATCCATATAAATGGCCCACCCTGTATAACAGTTATATGACACAAAAAACATGAAGTCACTGTAAATAACTCTGCTTTTTTCTCTAACACATAAACATAGAAACTGTATTAAGGTTATTAGCAGGTTTAGCTGTATACACATATAAGCTAAACTAGCAACCTAGGACAGGTCTTAGCTGGCCAGCTACAGGGCCCTGGCATCTTCAGGGGTTTAGGGAAAGTAATTAATTCCCAAAGCGACACACGACCTAGTGATATGCCATTTGGGGAACACATCACCACTGTCGCCAGTCATTGGTGCAGCAGCGTACATGACTCAGTCCATGCTGAATGAGCAGTGGCCAGAAGGAGCCAGAACCAAGGAGAGGGGTGCAGATAAGGATACTCCACAGGTCCGGCAGGGATGGGGGAGAAGTTGGGAAAAAGCTGCACAACTCCTTAAATTTTTTTACCTCATGAAATCTCTACTTGAAATAAAAGTTTAGCAAATAAATAAACTTGTGATTTACAGGCTGCTACCTAGAAAAAGTATTTAGTTGGGTAATAAAACAGCAATAACAACCATGGAAATTATAGTATGTAGTATGTAGCAATCATGGTAATCATTCCAACAAAATGATAGATAGAGATAGATTAGATAGGTAGATAAATAGATAAATAGATGGGTACTCCAGGCTTTTACTATTGATGACATATGCTCAGGATAGGTCATCATTATCAGATCGGCAGGGGTCTAACACCTGGTACCCACACTTCAGGTCATCAATAGTAAAAGCCTGTAAAGCCCCTTTAAAACCTTTAGCACTCCAAGAAGTCCAAAAATTGTGGAATGTATTCATATATAGATATATTGGGTGGGCCATGAAAAACAGAACCGTTTCCCTTGCATGGTTTGTACAGGATAACGGAAGAATGACATATTTACCTATTACTAGTGTTGATCACGAATATTTGAATTCCATAGGACAGGTTCGATGGATGAGGCCCAAAAAGCATTATTCTGCAAAATCACACAATGGAAACTGGGTTTTGTTTTTCGCGGCCCACTCTTTGTCTACTGTATTGAAGCCGCATAACATTCACTATCTCTCTACATACGCAGTAAAGCCTCTTTGAGATGACCACTCAAGAATAATAAAATAAAAAAAAAGTCTTCTTGCAGAGGTGATCCTATCAAAGAAGATGTCAATATACATAAGATATAAGATATATCTCATAAGTGAATTGAAAATCTGTCCCCTGTGCAATATAATCAAGGTATTTAAACAGTGCTTGCTGGATTCCTTGACTGAAGCTTATAGATAAGGGCACACAGGAATTCTTAATTAAGGAATTATTTATGAGTGTCATCATAGCCAAGCCATCCCCAATACATTAGCATTTAGCAATTTCATTGTGGATGGAGACAAGTGAACAATTAGAAATTGTCTATATAAAATGTCAGAATATAAATAAAAACATAAGAAGGCTGGTTGTGTATTATGTTTGAATGTCCCTATGTGGAGCAAAGCAGAAGAAGATTTATGAAGGCTCGTGGGCGTTTTCCCATAGTGACTTTCTAATTTCCTTATCATAAGACCAGAGTGTAATGTGGCCCCTAGACGGGATATGGGAAAGAAATAAGCAACAATCCTGTTATCCTGCTATTGTGATTATTATTAGTAGCAGTACTAGTATATGGATAATGCCCAAATATTATAATTTAGAAGAATATTACCGTTACATGTAATTTTACATTTTACAATTATATTTTTAACATTTTTGTGTGTACTTGTGAAAGTTAGTAATATAGCAATTCACAGCTGAGCAGAAACCATACATTTGTTTAATTTTTTTATATAAATGGTTTGAGTGATTATTAGTAGTATTTGTTATGTATAAGGACTTGTTATTGCTTATATAACATGTCTGAAACATTTTACCTCAATTGAAAATGTTTTTGAACTCCTTTTGGAAACTGCCGATAAGCAGACTGATGGAAAGACCAATACAACAATTAGCACTTCTAATATTTACTATGACTATAGCAGGGGCAGATAAACATATCATATGGCCCCATATCAAAACTTAGTAGAGATCCCCACCATATGAGAAATTATGTTCATGTATAGTAAGTGAAAGAATTAAAACAAAAACAAAAAAAAATACCCCGCCTCACCCACTACCTGACTTCTATGTTGGAAAAAGTTGCATTAAAAATATGACATATGACAATATGATATATTACATATATTAACATTCTGACCACATTATTTCTCAATCTCTTTACTCCAGACAACTGGCATACATACATTGATAAATCTGCTCCATACAGTTATAAAGCCTCCACCTTGGAAAGTTCAATGTATAGGAATGTATATAATTTATACAGTTACAATTGAACCGAATATTATGCAAGCTGATGTGGACCCACAGCGCCACTGACTGGCTATACCCTGGAGGGGCGTGACTAAGTAACTACTTGGTCTTCACTAGAGCCTCTGATGGTGAGAATAGGCTTAGGCCGTTAGGGTAGTTACCAGGTGCCACTCCAGAGATACCAGTGCAAGCACTGAGGAGAAAGACATGGTCAGGAAGTCTGAAGATAGGGCAGGCAACGATCAAGCAAAGTCCGTAATCAAAGTCAAAGGTCAGAGGCAGGTGGCAAACAAGCAAAATCTGTTAAATCGAGAAGAGGGGTCTGGTACACAGAAAAGCAGAAACTTCCAAAACACCTTCACACAAGGTAGTGAACAAGATTGCTCAAGGACCTTCCTGGGGCTGGAAGTGCCTTTAAATACTTCCTACAACCCAGCAATAGGCTGGAGAGATAGAGGGTGTGTACGTGCCGCCTCACAAGGGAGGAGAGACACGCCTGTGCACACCCTAACAACAGTTCAGGATTCAAGCAGGAACTAAACTCTGGCACAGAGCACAGATACAACAGTTAAAGGGGTTGGCCACTCTTTAAATACTCTCCACTACAGTGTGGCAGGCAGGGAAAAAATGAAGTTCCTAATATACTTCATTAAACACATCTGCCTGCTTCTCTTTCAGTTATAAGCCACTCCCCCTTAATCCTGCTCTACCTTGCAGCTGAGTTCGTCCATGGCTGCACGCGACATGGAGGAGCTTGAGAGGAAGCTCGTCCATGCGCATGTGCAGTCTGATCCTGTCAGTGGTCGGCTCCCTGCTTGTTCCCTCTCTACAAACAGCTGATTCCTGTCAAAAGCTGGCTGTGATAAAAACCTTCAGAGTCCCTACTACAGAAGCTACTTAGTCAATCCCCATCCCCCCTGCACTATCACCACACAGCGGACCCGCTAAGCCACGCCCACTGGTTCCGTTAGGCCACACCCCCTGCAACCAACAGGGAAAGCAGGACATCTAGCCAGGTGCTGCCTGCTTTTTGGATTTCATATATATATATAGTCATAGGCGTGCGCACGGGGTGTGCCGGGTGTGCCTGGGCACACCCTAATCAAGCCGACTTGAGGTTTACAATGTGCGCTCAGCCGCCGATTTCACTGTTCAGTAGCGCACTGAGCGCTGTGAACGGCACTGCAGGCAGCAGAGCAATACAGCTGATGCCTGAAATCTCCAATAACAGAGCTCTGTACATTGCAGAGCTCTGTTATAAGGGAGGAGGCTGCTGATTGGCCAGTATCAGCTGGCTGCCGTGCCATTGGCTGATCCTCTCACACCCCCTTCTCTCGGGAGCTGAACACAGCAGCAGTAGCTTCCTTTTCAGTTATTATGAAAACAGGAAGCGCGCCAGCCCTGCTGCTGCTGAAGTGCCAGGGACAGCATAGGAATGGAGCCATCACCATGTGCCCAGGTGATGTGACAAGGTGAAGTGTCCTGCAGGCTTCTATCTACTGCTGGGAAAAACTAATAGCCAAGACAGAGGCTAAACAAAACCCTGCTTCTGACCCTTATGTTAAAACATAGCTTTCATTTGATTGCTTTAACACCTAATGGAAAAAAATAATTTTAAAAAGCTGCTGTTTCTCTAGATGACATTATAGTAGTGGTAATAGAGTCTCAAGGGTCTATAAAAGCAGCTACACTATTTTTACAGACCTTTGAGACTCTATTAACACTACTATTAACATAAGGTCATCTAGAGAAAAAGCTGGTTTTTTAAATTCTTTTTTTTCCCCACGTTTAGGTGTTAGAGCAATCTAATGAAAGTTATGTTTTAACACCTAAAGGAATTTTTTTTTAAAAAACCTACTGTTTCTCTAGATGACCTTATGTTGATAGTAGTGTTAAAGGGGAGTCTCAAAGGTTTGCAAAAATAGTGTAGCTGCTTTTATAGACCCTTGAGACTCTATTTCCACTACTACCACTACTATCAACATAATGTCATCTAGAGAAACAGCAGCTTTTTAAAATTATTTTTTTTCCTTGGGTTGTTTAGGTATTAGAGCAATCAAATGAAAGTTATGTTTTAACATAAGGGTTTTGTTTAGCCTCTTGGTTATTAGTTTTTCTATGTAAGTTCTCTGGATCAATGAGATTTTTCCCCCCGTATGGTTTATATATGGAGAGCAATGTCCAGTGATAACAGAGGGAACTATACTGTATATTGTACGGGATGGTGCAGGGGTTATACTGTATTGTACGGGATGGCGCAGTGGTTTTTATGCTCTTTGATGTGACAATTATCTTAGGTTTTCCTATCGCCCACCTTTGATGGCGCTGTGCCCAGCTCTGAGCCGATCCCGCTCAGCAGCTGCCAAGGCTTAGAGGGAACACTGGTTCTGTCACCCCCGTGCTGCACTTTTTCGCCCCATAAGATGCATTTTTTCCCCCAAAAGTGGGGGGAAAATGCCCCTGCGTCTTATGGGGCGAATACTAATCAAGTTATTAGTACCAGAGGGCAAGGAAGCGCTATACTCACCTCTTCCTGGTCCTCATGCGCTCCACTGTAAAGGCTGTGAACAGTGTGAGGCCGCACTGTGACCTCACACTGTGCGTGCCCACACAGCATACTGTGCAAGAGGATTACCGAGCGCGAGCGGTGAGGAGCGGCAGCATCCGGAGCAGGAAAGTGTTTTATTTTTTATTTTATATGGGGGCACGGGGGGTTGATATGAGGCACTGGGGCTCTTATCTGAGGTCTTATTGGGGTCTTATTGACATTGGGGGTCTGACCTGAGGTGTAATGAATTTTTTTTTAATTATTGTCCCTCTCTAAAACCTAGGTGCGTCACCTTATGGGCCAGAGCGTCTTATAGGGCGAAAAATACGGTAAGTTTAAAAATGATTTCTTCTCCCTTCATTATATTGATAGTGCAGGTCTGTATGTATGTATACAGAGTGTATTTGTGTATATATATGTGTGTGTATGTGTATATAATATATATATACATACATACACAGGTGCGTGCGCTGCGTCTGTGTTTGTGCTTTAGGGTGCACACCCTAATGCAATAGGCTGCGCACGCCTATGTATATAGTACAGACCAAAAGTTTGGACACACCTTCTCATTCAAAGAGTTTTCTTTATTTTTATGACTATGAAGGCATCAAAACTATGAATTAACACATGTGGAATTATATACATAACAAACAAGTGTGAAACAACTGAAAATATGTCATATTTTAGGTTCTTCAAAGTAGCCACCTTTTGCTTTGATTACTGCTTTGCACACTCTTCGCATTCTCTTGATGAGCTTCAAGAGGTAGTCACCTGAAATGGTCTTCCAACAGTCTTGAAGGAGTTCCCAGAGATGCTTAGCACTTGTTGGCCCTTTTGCCTTCACTCTGCGGTCCAGCTCACCCCAAACCATCTCGATTGGGTTCAGGTCCGGTGATTGTGGAGGCCAGGTCATCTGGCGCAGCACCCCATTACTCTCCTTCATGGTCAAATAGCCCTTACTTTCAAAGTTTTCCCAATTTTTCGGCTGACTGACTGACCTTCATTTCTTAAAGTAATGATGGCCACTTGTTTTTCTTTACTTAGCTGCTTTTTTCTTGCCATAATACAAATTCTAACAGTCTATTCAGTAGGACTATCAGCTGTGTATCCACCTGACTTCTCCTCAACGCAACTGATGGTCCCAACCCCATTTACAAGGCAAGAAATCCCACTTATTAACCACTTAAGGACCACAGGTTTATACCCCCCTAAAGACCAGGCCCTTTTTTACAAATCGGCACTCCACAACTTTAGCGGTTTATTGCTCGGTCATGCAACTTACCACCCAAATGAATTTTACCTCCTTTTCTTCTCACTAATAGAGCTTTCATTTGGTGGTATTTCATTGCTGCTGACATTTTTACTTTTTTTTGTTATTAATCGAAATTTAACGATTTTTTTGCAAAAAAATGACATTTTTCACTTTCAGTTGTAAAATTTTGCAACAAAAACGACATCCATATATAAATTTTGCTCTAAATTTATTGTTCTACATGTCTTTGATAAAAAAAAATGTTTGGGTAAAAAAAAAATGGTTCGGGTAAAAGTTATAGCGTTTACAAACTATGGTACAAAAATGTGAATTTCCGCTTTTTGAAGCAGCTCTGACTTTCTGAGCACCTGTCATGTTTCCTGAGGTTCTACAATGCCCAGACAGTACAAACACCCCACAAATGACCCCATTTTGGAAAGTAGACACCCTAAGGTATTCGCTGATGGGTATAGTGAGTTCATAGAACTTTTTATTTTTTGTCACAAGTTAGCGGAAAATGATGATTTATTTTTTATTTTATTTTTTTCTTACAAAGTCTCATATTCCACTAAATTGTGACAAAAAATAAAAAGTTCTATGAACTCACTATGCCCATCAGCGAATACCTTTGGGTGTCTTCTTTCCAAAATGGGGTCACTTGTGGGGTAGTTATACTGCCCTGGCATTCTAGGGGCCCAAATGTGTGGTAAGGAGTTTGAAATCAAATTCTGTAAAAAATGACCGGTGAAATCAGAAAGGTGCTCTTTGGAATGTGGGCCCCTTTGCCCACCTAGGCTGCAAAAAAGTGTCACACATGTGGTATCTCCGTATTCAGGAGAAGTTGGGGAATGTGTTTTGGGGTGTCATTTTACATATACCCATGCTGGGTGAGAGAAATATCTTGGCAAAAGACAACTTTTCCCATTTTTTTATACAAAGTTGTCTTTTGCCAAGATATTTCTCTCACCCAGCATGGGTATATGTAAAATGACACCCCAAAACACATTCCCCAACTTCTCCCGAGTACGGCGATACCACATGTGTGACACTTTTTTGCAGCCTAGATGCGCAAAGGGGCCCACATTCCTTTTAGGAGGGCATTTTTAGACATTTGGATCCCAGACTTCTTCTCACGCTTTACGGCCCCTAAAATGCCAGGGCAGTATAAATACCCCACATGTGACCCCATTTTGGAAAGAAGACACCCCAAGGTATTCAATGAGGGGCATGGCGAGTTCAAAGAATTTTTTTTTTTTTGGCACAAGTTAGCGGAAATTGATTTTTTTCGTTTTTTCTCACAAAGTCTCCCTTTCCGCTAACTTGAGACAAAAATTTCAATCTTTCCTGGACTCAATATGCCCCTCAGCGAATACCTTGGGGTGTCTTCTTTCCAAAATGGGGTCATTTGTGGGGTGTTTGTACTGCCCTGGCATTTGAGGGTCTCCGCAATCATTACATGTATGCCCAGCATTAGGAGTTTCTGCTATTCTCCTTATATTGAGCATACGGGTAATGAGATTTTTTTTTCCGTTCAGCCTCTGGGCTGAAAGAAAAAATGAACGGCACAGATTTCTTCATTCGCATCGATCAATGTGGATGAAAAAATCTCTGCCAAAAAAAGAAAAAGGAGGGGAAAGGCGTCTGCCAGGACATAGGAGCTCCGCCCAACATCCATACCCACTTAGCTTGTATGCCCTGGCAAACCAGATTTATCCATTCACATCAATCGATGTGGATAAATAAATCATTGCCGGGATTTTTTAATTTTTTTTATATATACAAAGTGTTTGCCAAAGTATATGAACACCGCCGCCTCCTCAGCTCATATGCCTCGGCAAACGTATATTTTACTGCAGAGGAGAAATCTCGTCTTGCAGCGCCGTATACACCGACTTGTGTGTAATCTGACAGCAGCGCAATGCTTCTGTCAGAATGCACATCAGTGCTGCAGCTAGTCGATCGCTTGGTCCACCTAGAAGGTAAAAAAAAAAAAACAGGCCACAACGCAATAAATTTATTAACATTAACTTTAGAGAACATTAACTTTTATAAACTTTTGAAACAGAACAATAACTTTTTTGCTTACCGGTGATTTTTATTTTTTTTACCTTTATAGGACAAACCTCTCCTTCCCCATGGGACAATGTGCAAAGTGCAAATCGCCCAGAGATGTGGCGAAGTACATTATGCACTTTGTCCCAGGTGAAAGGAGAGGTTTGTAGCAGCTCTGTGTGAAAGGGCCCTAATAGCCCTGTGTGCCTGTCCTGTGTGACGCAATCCCTACACTAATAGTGTACCTGAGTGTGGAACTGGCGGAAACACTCCCCTATGCATAGGGCAGGCTGGTCAGGACAGTCAGGACAAAAAAAGGTGGTGTCACGCCTTATTCCACCCCTGCTGCAGACACAACATCTTTTTCTTGGGGAACGTTGAGTTGGGGTACCAGGATAGACAGACGGGAAGTGTCTGCCATGTAGCCGGCTCACTACATCAGGGCCTTGGGGCACGGACCCTCCTGGATACAGGAGTTCCGAAATGATCTCTTCCTGGAATTTTAGGAAGGATCCTGTTCTCCCAGCCTTACTGTAGAGAACAAAACTATTATACATCGCCAATTGAATTAAATAAACAGACACCTTTTTATACCAGCGTCTGGTTCTGCGGGAAACTAAATAGGGAGCCAACATCTGGTCATTGAAGTCCACCCCTCCCATGTAAAGGTTATAGTCATGGACAGAGGGGTTTCACAATGACTCCAGTTGCCCGTTCAATTTGGACAGTCGTGTCTGCGTGAATGGTGGACAGAAGGTAAACGTCCCTCTTGTCCCTCCACTTCACCGCGAGCAGTTCTTGGTCACACAAGGCAGCCCTCTCCCCCCGTGCAAGTCGGGTACTAACGAGCAGTTAGGGGAAGCCCCGGCGACTAGGTCGCGCGGTGCCACAGCATTGAATTCCGACTAGATGTAAGTGCCGAAAGAGGGCCACGCTTGAGTAAAAATTGTCCACGTATAAGTGGTACCCCTTGTGGAGTAAGGGTGACACCAAGTCCCAGACAATCTTGCCACTGCTCCCCAGGTAGTCAGGACATCCGACCGGCTCCAGTTTTGAGTCTTTTCCCTCATAGACCCTAAAACGATATGTATAGCCTGTGGCCCTTTCACAGAGCTTATACAGTTTGACCCCATAACGGGCGCGCTTACTGGGGATGTACTGTTTTATGCCAAGGCGCCCGGTAAAATGTACTAGGGACTCGTCTACGCAGATGTTTTGATTAGGGGTATACGCATCTGCAAATCTGGATGACAAATGTTCTATGAGGGGCCGAATTTTATGGAGCCGGTCATAAGCAGGGTGGCCTCTTGGATGACAGGTGCTATTGTCCGTAAAATGCATAAAGCACATGATGGCCTCAAAACGTGCCCTAGACATTGCAGCAGAGAACATGGGCATGTAATGTATTGGGTCTTTAGACCAATATGACCGCAATACATTTTTTTTTGTTAGACCCATGCTGAGGAGAAGGCCCAAAAAATTTTTTAACTCGGAAACTGTGACTGGTTTCCACCGGAAAGGCTGGGCATAGAAGCTTTCCGGATTGGCGGTAATAAACTGTGTGGCGTAGCGGTTGGTTTCTGCCACAACTAGGTCATAGAGATCCGCGGTGAAGAACAGCTCAAAAAACTGAAGGGCCGATCCTAAATGAGCCGTCCCCACGCAAACTCCAGACTGGGCGGTAAAAGGGGGCAATACGGGTGCGGCGGAAGCAGGGGAGTGCCAATTGGGATTTGCCAGCACCTCTGGGAGACTAAGGGTTCTACGGGCCTGTGAACGCGGTGGCTGCGACAGGGGAGTTACTGCACGTGCCACCGTACCAGCTGGAACTGCCCTTCTGGTGCTCGCCACTTCACCAGGGAATACGGCAGTGCTGGTAGAAGGTCCAGGATGTGCTGCGCTGCTGGTGTATGCCGCACCATAAACAAGATCAGCGCTAGCACCACTCTGCTGCAAATGAGGGTCATCATGCAGGGTAGGCAGAACCCTGACATGGGATCGGGTACGTCTGGCCATAGCAGGGACCTCTACCTCGTCATCCTCACTAGCGGTTAGAGTGCCACTGCTGTCTACAGGTTCATATTCTGAACCACTGGATTCAGCGGGTGAGTCGTCCCCATCGCTTTCATCCATCAGGGCCAGAATCCTGTAGGCCTCTTCAGCGGAATACCCCTTGTTTGACATTTTGGGTTCAATAAATTTAGGGGGTATTCCTCTGAGACTACCCAGGAAAAAGAGCAAACCTACCTAGTAAAAAGGAGTGCTAGCGTCTGATATAAGCATTTCATTTGTCCATTCAAAAATCTACAGCCTGCCAGCCAATGATCGTGGCCGGCAGGCTGCAGAAGAACTTGTGCACTATGCGTTCCTGTGAACGCGCGCTCCTGTGTGCGCGCGTTCACAGGAAATCTCGGCTCACGCGAGATGACGCCAATCGGCGTTAGCGTAGCCTGGGGGAGCCGCCGCAATGACGCCTTTCGGCGTTACAGTTGCGGCAACTGGTTAAACCTGTCAGGGCACACCTGTGAAGTGAAAACCATTTCAGGGGACTACCTCTTGAAGCTCATCAAGAGAATGCCAAGAGTGTGCAAAGCAGTAATCAAAGCAAAAAGGTGGCTACTTTGAAGTACCTAGAATATGACATATTTTCAGTTGTTTCACACTTGTTTGTTATGTATATAATTCCACATGTGTTAATTCATAGTTTTGATGCCTTCATTGTGAATCTACAATTTTCATAGTCATGAAAATAAAGAAAACTCTTTGAATGAGAAGGTGTGTCCAAACTTTTGGTCTGTACTGATATATATATATATATATATATATACACAAAAAACGGAACAGCACCTCCTGAGACAAATCGCAGGTGCAAGCTACCCGGCAATAATACAGCAAACAAATAAAGTAGCAGCACACCACTAAATGCGCTAAGACTGAGCGAACAGGTGAATATGTGAACAGGGTCAAATACATGACGCCTTAATTTACTGCAAAGCCGTGAAGAAGCTCTTAGCGCATATTATTGATCAAAAATATGTGTATTTTCATAGAATATGCGAATTCTTGTCCGCTATTGCGGACAAGAATAGGACATGTTCTATTTTTTCAGGATCGGAATTGCGGACCCGGAAGTGCGGGTCCACAATTCCGGATCGGGGCCGCACGTCGTGCGGCCCCATAGAAATGTATGGGTCCGCAATTCCGTTCCGCAAAATGCGGAATGGAATTGCGGATGTGTGAATGGAGCCTAAGTACACTCACCTAAAGAATTATTAGGAACACCTGTTCTTTTTCTCATTAATGCAATTATCTAGTCAACCAATCACATGGCAGTTGCTTCAATGCATTTAGGGGTGTGGTCCTGGTCAAGACAATCTCCTGAACTCCAAACTGAATGTCAGAATGGGAAAGAAAGGTGATTTAAGCAATTTTGAGCGTGGCATGGTTGTTGGTGCCAGACGGGCCGGTCTGAGTATTTCACAATCTGCTCAGTTACTTGGATTTTCACGCACAACCATTTCTAGGGTTTACAAAGAATGGAGTGAAAAGGGAAAAACATCCAGTATGAGGCAGTCCTGTTGGCAAAAATGCCTTGTGGATGCTAGAGGTCAGAGGAGAATGGGCCGACTGATTCAAGCTGATAGAAGAGCAACGTTGACTGAAATAACCACTCGTTACAACCGAGGTATGCAGCAAAGCATTTGTGAAGCCACAACACGCACAACCTTGAGGCGGATGGGCTACAACAGCAGAAGACCCCACCGGGTACCACTCATCTCCACTACAAATAGGAAAAAGAGGCTACAATTTGCACGAGCTCACAAAAATTGGACTGTTGAAGACTGGAAAAATGTTGCCTGGTCTGATGAGTCTCGATTTCTGTTGAGACATTCAAATGGTAGAGTCCGAATTTGGCGTAAACAGAATGAGAACATGTATCCATCTTCTGATCGCTACTTCCAGCAGGATAATGCACCATGTCACAGAGCTCGAATCATTTCAAATTGGTTTCTTGAACATGACAATGAGTTCACTGTACTAAAATGGTCCCCACAGTCACCAAATCTCAACCCAATAGAGCATCTTTGGGATGTGGTGGAACGGGAGCTTCATGCCCTGGATGTGCATCCCTCAAATCTCCATCAACTGCAAGATGCTATCCTATCAATATGGGCCAACATTTCTAAAGAATGCTATCAGCACCTTGTTGAATCAATGCCACGTAGATTTAAGGCAGCTCTGAAGGCAAAAGGGGGTCCAACACCGTATTAGTATGGTGTTCCTAATAATTCTTTAGGTGAGTGTATGTGTACATAATATATATATATATATATATGTATTACACTCACTAGTAATCCGGTTTCCTGGAAGTCTCCATGACAGCACAAACTGAGATTGCCTTCCTCTGATAGGACAGGAAAAAGCACACAGAGAGGTTAAAACCCCACCCCCACCCCTCATCGCCAGTGTATTATAACAGGACTAGGACAAGGGGTAGAACATAAAGCTAGCCAAATAGTCTATTGACAAAGAAAAAAACAAGGGCGGGACAAAGTTGTGCTGTCATGGAGACTTCCAGGAAACCGGATTACCGGTGAGTGTAATACTCATTTCCCCAGTCGTCTCCATGACAGCACAAACTGAGAACTAACAAAGTAACTTAGGGGGGAGGACTACAGCACCTAGGACTTTACGTCCAAAGGCCAAGTCCTCGTCAGCAAACACATCCACCCTATAATGCTTGGTGAAGGTGTGGGCCCTCTTCCAGGTAGCTGCCCTGCAGATCTGTTCTAACGAAGCAGAGGCTCTCTCAGCCCAAGAAGTGGAGACCGATCTAACTGAGTGGGCTCTAAGGGATGTAGGAGCCTCCTTGCCAGAAGCTTTATAGGCCTCAGAAATGGTGCATCTAATCCAGCGGGATATAGAGCTCTTAGCTGCCTTCTTACCCTTATTTGGACCTGCAAATTGGATAAATAAATTTTTATCGATACGCCATTCCTCTGTGGCGTGCAAATAATGAAGAACTGAACGCCTAACGTCTAAATTGTGGAATCTAGATTCCTGCTCGTCTTTAGGGTTAGGAAAAAAAGACGGGATAACTATATCTTGCGACCTATGAAAGGAGGAGACCACCTTGGGGAGAAAACAGGGGTGTAATTTGAAAATGAGCTTGTCGTCTAGCACCTTGAGGAAGGGTTCCTGTATGGACAGGGCCTGGAGCTCGTAAACCCTCCTTGCGGAGGATATGGCCACTAGGAAGATGGTTTTCAGAGTGAGCCACTTAATAGATAGGGAGAGCAGAGGCTCAAACGGAACATCTGACAGCCCTAAAAGGACAGTGTTGAGGTTCCATGGTGCGACCATATTCCTGACTCTGGGTTTTAGTCGATCTGCCGCTTTCAGGAATCTTGCTACCCAGGGGACCCCATAGAGGCTGGTATTATAGAGGGCCCCCAAGGCAGACACCTGAACTTGCAATGTGTTAGGAGCAAGACCCAAATCCAGCCCATCCTGGAGGAATTCCAGGATAAGCGGGATATTAGGGGTGGACTGGTTGAACCTGACTCCTCCCCAGGAGGCGAACTTCCTCCAAACCTTGAGGTACGCTTTGGAGGTGTTGGACTTCCTACTGAGTAAGAGGGTCTTAACTACTCTTTCAGAGAGCCCTAGCCCTAGCAAGAGGGATTGCTCAGAATCCAAGCGGACAGCTTGAGGAGGTTGGTATTGGGGTGCGGTATGGGACCCTGGGTTAGAAGACCCTCCTCTGGCCGGAAACGAATGGGATCTTCCGGGCTGAGGGACCTGAGGAGCCCGAACCAGCTTCTCCTGGGCCAGAATGGGACCACCAGAATCAGTCTGCACCTCTCGGACTGAAACTTTTGGAGCACTCTTGGGATTACTGGTATCGGGGGAAAAGCGTAGACAAGGCCAGTCGTCCAGCTCTGGGTAAAAGCGTCTATTGCCACACATGGGTCTCTTCGATTGAGGGAGAAGAAATTCTGAACCTTGCGATTCTTTGCTGATGCGAACAGGTCTAGGATGGGATTCCCCCAACGGTCCCGAATTTGTTGGAAAGCGGTCTGGGACAAAGACCACTCGCCTGGATCCAGACTTTGCCGACTGAGGTAATCCGCCTGGAGATTCAGGGATCCCTTTAGATGTACTGCCGCAAGGGATTGTAGATTCTTTTCTGCCCAAAGGAAGATTCGGTCTGAGAGCCTCTGGAGATGACCGTGTCTTGTTCCTCCTTGGTGCTGGATAAATGCCACCGCTGTAGAATTGTCCGAATGGACCAGGACGTGGCAATTTTTGGCCTGTATTTGGATGGACCTGAGGCCTTCCCACACCGCACGGAGTTCTCTGTAGTTGGAGGACATCTTTCTCTGGTCCTCGGACCAAATCCCTTGGAAAGTCTCCGAAGCCGTGAGGGCCCCCCAGCCCCAAGAGCTGGCGTCCGTCGTGAGGGAAAACACACTTTCCTGCCTCCATGGAACTCCCGATTCCAGGTTCTTGGCCTTGAGCCACCAGCCCCCTTGACCTCAGCTTCTGTACCTTTAGCGGAGGGAGAAAAGATTTTTGAAGAACTGAATCCAAGAGAATACCCAGGAATACCTTCCGATGGTCTGGGAACATGTCGGACTTCTCCCGGTTGATCAACCAGCCCAAGTTCTGGAAGCGCGAGAGAATCACCTGGATGTGTCTGAAGGAGATCTGAGGATTCTGCTACTATTAGCAGGTCGTCTAGGTAAGGGACGATTATTATCCCCTCCTTGCTTAGGGAGGCTACGACCTCCGCCATCACTTTGGTGAATATGCGGGGTGCCGATGATATGCCGAACGGGAGGCACTTGAACTGAAAGTGGCAAAGTGTCCCGCCTTGCTCCACCGCGAACCTCAGATATCTTCTGGAACGGACCTGTATTGGGATGTGGAAGTATGCGTCGGAGAGGTCTATTGTAGCCATCATAGACCCTCTCTTGATGAGCTTCACCGCTGACTTGACTGTCTCCATCCTGAACTTGTGGTAGGTGATGTGTTTGTTCAGGGTTTTAAATTTATGATGGTCCGAAAATTGCCATTCGATTTCCGGACCAGGAATAAGGGGGAATAGTGACCCTTCCCCAAATCTCTGGCGGGTACCTTTCCTACTGCCCCCAGGCGTAATAAGTTTCTTACGCCCTCGGATAAGGGAGACTCGAGGCCCCTGGTGAGCTTGGTCAGGACGAACCTCTGAGGAGGAAGGGAATCCAGTTCTATAGTGTAGCCATGTTCTACGATGCCTAATATATATGGATCCGTGATGGTTTGTTCCCAAACCCCTAGAAAGGAGCTGAGCCTTCTTCCGACCGGGATGATGTCATTGTTTTGATGAAGAGGGAGAGGGATCTCCCCTGTTGGGATTAAGGAAAAAACCTTTTCCTCTCCCGCCTCTCGTAAATCCGCGACTCTCGCGGCTCCTCCTATCGGCCCTGGGATCCTGCTGGGGCCTCCGAAAAAAACTGTCTCCTGGACTTGGATTTGTCCTCTGGAAAGCCCTTCTTACGGTCCGTGGCATTCTCAAGGATTTTGTCCAGGTCGGACCCGAACACGTACTGACCGTGAAAGGGTAGGGATATCAGCCTGTTTTTCGATACGGAGTCGCCCGACCAGGCTTTAAGCCATAGTACCCGTCTGGTGGTATTGGACAGAACCGCCGTGCGGGCAGAAAGCCTAACCGATTCTGCAGCGGCATCGGCAAATAAGAAAGTAGCCTTCTTCAGAAGAGGAATACTATCCAGGATCTCCCCCCGAGGGGCCTTATTCGCTATATGGTGCTCTAGTTGTTCAAGCCACACCGCGAGTGTACGAGCCACACATGTCGCTGCTACCCCCGGTTTTAGGAGAGCTGCTGTAGCTTCCCAGGTTTCTCTTGAGCAGACTCTCGGCTTTCCTATCTAGAGGGTCCTTGAGCTGCGCTGCGTCCTCAAACGGAAGGACCGTTCGTTTCGCTACCTTAGCGACGGGAGCATCCACCCTGGGAATGGTCTTCCAGTCGGCACAGTCCGCTTCGTCGAAGGGGTATAGCCTTTTGAGGCCCCGTGGGATAAAGGAACCCTTCTCTGGCTTCTCCCATTCTGCCCGTATCATCTTCTGGATATTGTCCGGGACCGGGAACACTGATTTGTGCCTCTCCCCTAAACCCCCGAAAATCTCCTCCTGGACTGACTTGGACCTCTTAGGGACCTCCATCTTAATAGTAGCCCTGATGGTTCGGATCAATTCTTCTATATCCTCTGGGTTAAAGAGGAATCTCCTGTACTCACTACTTTCCTCCAATTCCTGAGATCTAGCCAAAGTCCCCGCATCTGACAAAACAGAGTCGGCCGAGTCCAGATCACTCCCGGAGTAGTCCAGGCCTCTGGAGGAGGGTGGTCTGTGGCCCTGACAGGGCTGGGGTATAGGGGAGGCAGGGGGGTCCCTAGCGGCCAACGCTGATTGGACCTCCGTTCTGACCAGAGTCTTGATCTCCTCCATAAAACTAGAGGACTCTACCTTCACCACGGTAGAGGTGCTTACACAGTAACTTGGACCCTGAGGAAGTAAGGCGCTTAGAACAGACGCCGCACTTCCTGGGTTTGGATTTAACAGAGGAGGTAGACTCCTTTTCTCCCTGCAACACACAAGGGAGGAAAGGGTCAACCACTGCAGGGAAAATATGCAATAAGAAAAGGTGCCAGCAGGCTACTCACACCGCCCACAGTGGTAGGGGGCTCAGGACCCGAGCCAGTGGTGGTAGGGGCGCTCATCCTCTCAGCTCCCGTCCACTTACGATGCTGTCAGCAGGTAGGGTGAATCGTAGAGGCCTCAGAGCGGTCCGAATCGGTGTCCCTTTTTGAATTTGGCGCCGGCCGTGGCCTCCGTGACGTCACGACGCTGGCCACGCCTCCCAGCGTCCGACGTCATCACCTGGCGACTGGAGGGAAGCGCGTCATAGCGTCGCTCCAGCCGCCCTACCGCACTGCTTCAAGCCCGCCTGGGCCGCCGCAGAGGGAATTTCGCCGGGGTCACCATGAATGAGGGTGACCCGGGCATAGACCGCACCTGGAGGAGGGAAGAGCCGGACCCCGGAACCGACCTCCGGTCTAACGGATGACACCCCGCCGTAGCAGGGCGAGAAGAAAAAAGGTGAAAATCGAAAAAAAGGACTAGGGAACCCAGAAGAGCTCCCAGCACCTCTCTGGCATTCCTTCCTTGTCAGGACAGGAAAAAACACTGGCGATGAGGGGTGGGGGTGGGGTTTTAACCTCTCTGTGTGCTTTTTCCTGTCCTATCAGAGGAAGGCAATCTCAGTTTGTGCTGTCATGGAGACGACTAGGGAAATATACACATACATACACACACACATATGTATATATACATTGCAATGCATGGGCGCCGACTGTGTCCACTGTCTGCAGACATGAACCCATTCATTTAAATGGGGTCTGCAATCTGCATCCGACAGTACTTTTTTCGCAGTGCGGAGGCATGGACAGAAAACCCATGGATGCACTCCATAGGTTTCCGATCTGTGCTTCCATTCCAGACCACACCGTATCTTTCGGATTTCAGACCCATCACTTGATACGGTGCGCACACGGCTGGTGCCTGTATATTGCAGACCCCCTGTTCGCTGGCCACAATACAGGCACAGGCAGGCTATGGTCATGTGCATGAGGCCTAAAGCCATACCTCCTTCCAGTATCCGGCAGGACAGTCCCGGATTTCAGTCGCGGTCCTGGTACGGGGGAGGTATGTCGAAAATTTATCAGTTTTGCCCTAATGCATTCTGAATGGAAAAGGATCCACTCAGAATGCATCAGTTTGCCTCCGATCAGTCACCATTCCGCTTTGAAGGCGGACACCAAAACACTGTCCGCCTGATGAAACTGAGCCAAACGGATCCTGGCACACAATGTAAGTCAATGGGGACGGATCCGTTTTCTCTGGCACAATAGAAAACGGATCCGTCCCCCATTCACTTTCAATGGTGTTCAAGATGGATCCGTTATGGTTATAGAAGACCTAATACAAATGGATCCATTTATGACGGATGCATGCGGTTATATTATGGTAACAACCGTTTTTGCAGATCCATGACGGATCCGCAAAAAACACAAGTGTGAAAGTAGCCTTGGGCACGTAGTGTCCCTCTTCCTTCTATTCTAAAGTTGGGAGGTATGCTAAAGCACTGATGAAATGACACCTAATGTGCTGTTGTCACTATGGTATCACAAGTAGGCAAAGATGTCATGTGACTGCTCCCCTGGAGATGCTTTGCTGTGATGCATGCTGGGATTTTTACTTTCACTTTGCAGCTGCTCCGCCCACACAGCCTCTCATTAATGGGAGCATGCTATGCTAAATGCAGTAGAAAAATGATATATATATATATATACACACACAGTATAGCTGTCATGATACAAATTCCTCTTGGCTTTAGTTATTGTCTGGGGCACTTTATTGTTTTTTATACTTATGGTGACCAACCCCTTTAAGCTACCTGCTGCCCACGCTTGTCACCACGGTGCATGGCAGCAGAAGGGAGTGAGGGAACCCGGCGCCTGTGCCAGCATGTAGGGCCAGCAGCACAACCACGGAGTGCTGGGCTAACACAGAATGAAAGCTGTAAACATTCTCTTGTTTGAAATATTTTTCCACTTTAAAAACATTCTGGACTATGTGCATGATAGTTGATAAACATTGGATCATTAAATGTGATCGCTAGGAGTCCCATTGCTCAGATCACCACAATCAGATATGTATCACTTGCTCTATGGACTCCTGTGGCTGTGCTTGTGTGGACTCTTCTCTATTGGAGTCTATGATGGGTTATATAAAGAGACAAGTAAGAGTCATGAGCACCTTAACATTAAGGCTGTTGAAGTATGTGTGTTACAGACCCCCACTTTCCTAGGTGAATCCAAAGACTTTCACCTATCATGAATGCATAGCATATCTGGCACTGATATATTTTTGGTATTATGTATTTTTGATCGTATATATCAGGGGTACTCAACTGGCAGACCTGGTCCAAAGGACTTCACCATTCCCTTGTTCTCTGTAGTTCAGCACAAGCAAGCGATAAATAGTGACTTCAGTCAACGTGCCTGCTGCACCTTGCTAGAGACAGAGCAGCACAGAGAGGAGTAGATGTATCCACTCTGTTCGTCAGTATTCTAACTGGAGTAACATAACAGGGCATAACTTTGTGGGGTGCCATCTAAAGGGGCATAACCCTATGAGGGGGGCATAACTGTGTGTAGGGCCATCCAATGGGGCATAACCCAGTGAAGGGTCCATGTAGGGGACATAACTGTGCGGAGGACATCTAATGTGGCATCACCTGATAGGGAGGCATCTAGGGGACATAACTGTGTGGGGATGGGGGGCATCTAAGGGGGCATAACTCTGTGAAAGGAGCCACTAAAGAGTGCATAACTATTAGGAGGACATCACTGTGTGAGAGGACCATCTGAGAGGGCAAAATCTATTAGGGGGAGTCACTGTGTGTGGGGGGCTACCTAAGGGGGTATAACTATCAGAGGAGCATCACTGTGTGTGGGGCACCTAAGAGGCATAACTCTATGAAGATGGGCATCACTCTGTATGGGGGTCTGTACAAGGGGTATCATACTGCGTGGTGCAATTAAGGGGGAATCATACCGTGTGGGGCTACTTAAGGGGGCATTAAACTGTGTGGGGCCACTTAAGGGAACATCATACTGTATGGGGGAACTTATGGAGGCATCACACTTTGTGGGGGGGGTGCACTTAAAGTGACATCATAATGTATGGATGCCACTTAAGGGGGCATCACTCTGTGAGGGGGCCATTTAAGGGGGCATCATACTGTGTGAGTTGGAGGCACTTAAGTGGGTCTCATTTTGCGTGGGGGCATTTAAGTTATCATCCTAATGTGAGGTGGCACTTAGGGGCATTATATGTGTGGGGAGGCACTAAGGAGGCATCAGACTGGCAGAGGCACTAAAGGAGAAGCATACTGTGTGTGGGAACCAAGGGTCACCCTGCTGGTACATCCTGCTGTGAGGGGAGTTTAAAGGGGGCATCATACTTTGTGGGGGGCACTAAATTGATAGCATACTGTCTGAGAAGCACTAAGGAGCAGCAATTTTGTTAAGTGACATTAAGAGAAAATTCTTACTGTGTGGGGAGGCACTAAGGGAGTACTATTACTGTGTGGTCAGCAGAAAGGGGAGTAGGTGGACTTAGAGGTAGACTGTAGCGCTACACACCATTAGTGTTGTCACTCCTTACATTACTTTTTTGCCTTGGAATTTCAGCAGAGGTATGCGGACCTTTACAAAAAGTACTTGAGGACCCCTGGTATAGAGAAGCAGTTATAGGGTTGAAACTCACGTGGACTGTCAGTGTACCCCACCACCTATCCACCCACCATTTGTCTGCATAGTTAACAATTGTCATTAGAGATGAGAGAATCGAAGCTGCCGAAAATTTTTATTTGCACCAAAGCCGAATTTCCTCGCGCTTCGTGGTAATGGCTGTTGCACATGTGAGGATATGGAGAAAGGAACTCTGGGAAGGCGGGATCACCCATAATGCCATGCATGCAGACAATCAGCAGCCTGCCAGCCCTGTGATGTCACAGCCCTATAAATCCAAATCAAAAATTCCCAGCTGCCTTGCTTGCTTTAATCTTATGTCTTTATTTTCAAAAAATAGTCCTCAAATGGGACGCGTTTCGGCACATATAGCCTTCCTCAGCCATACTACATATGACAATAAATTCTCTTTTAAAAGTATCCAATCACAGCACATGCTTATGACATCATCAAATGATTAATTATACAAATACAACCTGGCGTAATACATCACATGACTAAGGCAATTCATCTGAGCTCTAATTTCATGTAGGTACATCATTTCATTATCATAGTGTTGCGGCCTGACTTCATAATCCCTGTTCAGACCTCTGGGCTGCAGTGTATCTAATGTGTGAATCCAGAATGCTTCCCTCCTTAATAAAAGTTTTTCCTCTTCGTGGAGGGCAAACCTGCTCTATCACCTGGTATTTAAACTGTGAAATGGAGTGCCTGCAATTTTCTAAATAAAAGGGTATCGGTAACAGTAGATTTTTATTGCGTATTGTTGACTTGTGCTTACAAATCCAGTTTCTAAGGGTCTGCATAGTCTCTCCTATATATAGAAAACCACAAGTGCATTTAATCAGGTATATCACGTTTGATGTATCACAAGCGTATTTCTTTGAATACTTAAATGGGATCTGGTAAGAGATCAAATTTACAATGACATAAAATCAAGAATGTGTCTCTTTTAAATAAGGTGGTAAAAAAAAAATAAAGATGGATATTTAGATCCAGATCTCTTGAGGAAGAAAACAGATAAGGCTTCGTTCACATCACCGTTTCTCCTTTCCGTTCTCCGGCTCCGTTGAGGAGCAGGAGAACGGAAAGGACGGATTCTGCAGATAACTGAGACCTAACTGAGCGTAACTTTCGTCTCCGCTCAAAAATCATGTTCTGAGCGGACACCGAACGGACCCAATTATAGTCTATGGGGTCTTTAGGCTCTGCTACGCTCAGTTAGGTCTCAGTTATCTGCAGGATCCGTCCTTTCCGTTCTCCTGCTCCTCAACAGAGCCGGAGAACGGAAAGAAGAAACGGTGATGTGAATGAGGCCTAAAAATAGTATCCTACACTACCAAAGTGCCCACCCACCAGCCACGAAGAGGGCTATACCCAAGTCCCAATACATGAGGGTCAAAAAGATAGTGACAGACCCCCTAAACCAGCAAAAAAGAATGGAAGAAATTACATCAAGATTTTTGGAGAGAAATTACCCCTCAGAATTATTAACAAAAGCGAAGGAATCAGTGATGGTACAACAAACACAAAAGAACACAGTTGAGCATATAGCATTTATAAACAAATATCATCCTTTTAACCATCGCTTGGATAATATAGTCCGTAAATATTGGCATGTATTGGGGAGAGCATATCCAAGGGTTAAAGAGTTTCAGAACCCACCACTTATTTGTAGACCAGTTGATACATGCAGATATAGGGAGTTCAGAGAACCTTGACGCATCAGAAAACCGGTGGTTTTCTATATATAGGAGAGACTATGCAGACCCTTAGAAACTGGATTTGTAAGCACAAGTCCACAATACGTAAGAAAAATCTACTGTTACAGATACCCTTTTATTTTGAGAATTGCAGGCACTCCATTCCACAGTTAAAATACCATGTGATAGAGCAGGTTTGCCCTCCACGAAGAGGAGGACATATAAAAAAAACTTTTAAGGAGGGAAGCATTCTGGATTTACAGATTAGATACACTGCAGCCCACAGTTCCGAACAGGGATAATGAAGTCATGGCGTTTTAAGGATTTTTTATGGATTTGATATTTATTGTGATGTATTTTCTTCACAGGCCGCAACACTACGATAATGAAATGATGTAACTACATGAAATTAGAGTTCAGATGAATTGCCTTAGTCATGTTATGTATTACGCCAGGTTGTATTTGTATAATTAATCATTTGATGAGTTTATAAGCATGTGATGTGATTGGATACTTATAAAAGAGAATTTATTGTCATATGTAGTATGGCTGAGGAAGGCTATATGTGCCGAAACGCGTCCGATTTGAAGACTATTTTTTTAAAAAATAAAGACATAAGATTAAAGCAAGCAAGGCAGCTGGGAATTTTTTATTTGGATCTTGTGGTGGGGGTTCCTCCCCTTTCCCGTGCAGCCGAGACAGGACTGTGAGCTGTTGATTTGGAGAACTGCCCTATAAATAGCTGCCATTTACCAGTGTACTTAGTGCAGGAAGAGACGTCTGCAGGCGCTAGGGACAGTGTTAGAAAAAACGTCATTGTGCTAAAAAAAAAAAACATTTACAATTGCAGGGAAAGATTATTCAAGGTGTAGGGAAAGGATAGGGAGGAATCATTCCACAACATTTATGTTGAACAGGGTTCAGTAGGGGAGGTTACAGCCTGGGTAATAGGAACAATCCTATTACACCTTAGTGCACTGACTGGGGATCCAAATTGCCATTATATAGCTCTGTAATTCCAGCAAATTGTTCTTATTAGGGTGCAAGTGCTGTTTGATACAGGCATTAACAGGGTTTATTACAAGGAAATATTTCTACGTCTTATCTTGTGCGGTGCAGTTATATGTTCTAAAACATTTTTTGGCTTGTATTAGTGGGAAAAAAAGGGCTGTGACACAGTGAGGGGTTGTGTCTGGCAAGGGAGGTATTTTCCTCCCAGCATGTGCGGCTGGGCTGGTTTCCAGTCAGGTGAGGTCAAATACTGGATCGGAATTTAAGTGCCGGTCTGGGTTTTGGCAGCACCTGGCTGTCCTTAAATAGACATCTAGGATCTGAGGTTTTGTGTCGTGCTGGAGGACTGAGTCGCATGCTGGGGAAACAGGCTCCCTAAAGCCTGCTGTGGACTACTGGAGGCAGAACTGCCAGCAAGGTGACTTGTGTTATATGAACTTTCCATTGTGTGTGAATTAACACCAAGACTTCGAAGTTACATACTGTTTTGTGCAATTGCCTCAAGTGTGAATAAACACTGACGTTTTGCGTTAAGAACTTGTATGTTGCCTCTGTACTGCGCCCGCTTACCCTATATACCAGAGCGAAACCCAACAATTGGTGAAGGATGCGGGCAAGAGCAGTGAGGCTGGCGTGAACGCAGATATTTTTGGTTTCTGGCATTGTTGTATGTCGTACATTAAACCAGCTGTATTACAACCAGTGCCCCATGACAAAATGGAGGCTGTTGTGAAGGCCCTCATGGAGGCTAATCTGCAGCAGTGAGAGACAAACCTGGAGCAATGCGAGGTTAATAAGCAGCAGCAGGAGACTAACCAGTTGCTGCTACATGTGATGGCTTTGCAGACAGCATTAGCAACCCTGAGTGTCCACGATGCCCGGAAAGCAGTCCGTGCCGCGATTCCTAAGATGACCCCCGCAGACAACATCGAAACCTACCTGGCGATGTATGATAAAGTGGCCATCAGGGAAAAGCTACCCAGTGACCAGTGGGCTGAGGTCATCGCTCCATTCCTGGCATCCGATTCCCAACGGGTGTATTTCAACTTGCCGGACGATCAAGCGGCCGACTAAAAAGTAAAGGGTGAAATTTTGGAAAGACTGGGGGTGAATGTGTTGGTCTTGGCCCAGTGGGTACATCATGGGGGTTTAAGCCAGCTGAGCCTGCGAGGACCCAGTATTATGACTTACTCCACCTCTTGCAAAAGTGGCTACAGCATGATGTGCTGAGTCCCACAGCTATGCTGGATAGACTATTGGCTGATATGTTCTTGAGGGCTCTGCCACCCCCTTTCCAGCACTGGATCGGTCAGGTATCTGCTGGCAACGCTCTAGAAATGGTGGACCTCATGGAGTGCTACGAGGCTATAAAGACTGTTACAGGGCGTTCTTTAGGGAGGGGGGCAGTAAAACCCCATAAATCTCCATCCCATACCCGGCGACTTGTACCAACCAAACTCACCCGGGGTGTACCCTCTACGGACCTGGCTCCGATAGTCTGCTGGCAGTGTCAGGAGCCGGGCCATGTAAGAGCTGACTGTCCCCATCAGGTGGATCCCATGGATACTAACTATGACTACTATCAGTCGCTATATGCCAGGAAGCTGTGTGCAGCAGGTACCCCAAAAACTGTAAACCACCTGTGCCAGGTGGAGGTAGGAGACACTCCAGCGGGGGCTCTGCTGGACTCAGGGAGCCTGGTGTCCTTTGTAAGGGCTCCCCTGGTACGGTCAGCGGAGTATACTGGCCGGAAAGCTGGGTTCAGGTGCATCCGTGGAGACTTAAAAGACTATCCCACCGCCAGGGTGTCTCTAACCACAGGGGCTGGCAGATGGACTCAAGTGCCAGTTGCCCCAAATTTACACTATGAACTTATAATAGGGAGAGACTTCCCAGGCTTCCCGGCACTGTGGCCTGCTATGAGAGGGACTGATACACATGAGACAGGAGTAACCCTAGCAGAGTGGCCCGGTTTATGGTGTATACCAGAACCATGGGAAGCTGACACAGAAGGGCCAGCGGTAGGGGTGACCGCCACTTCGGTGGAAAAGGGGGAGACAACCCCGCTAAGTGTGATGGTGGGAGACATGGAGGACTTGCTGCCGGGTTCTGAATTGGCAGACCTCAATGTCTCTAGACATAATTTTGGCACCGCCTGTTGGGACCCAACCCTATCCCACGCCTGGAAAAAATGTGTTAATAGTAGATGGTGGACCACAACAACCTGTGGTTCATCAGGATATGTTGTATCGGGTAAACTAACTACAGGATGAGCCTATTAAACAGTTGGTGGTCCCCAAGGCTTATCGCAAGCTTGTGTTAGATCTAGCCCACCAACAAGTTCTCGGGGGTCACTTGGGGCTGCAGAAAACTCATGATCATATTCTACAGCAGTTTTACTGGCCCAACCTATTCTAAGAAGTGGAATAGTCTTGCCCGACCTAACAGATAACTAGCCCCGAGCCACATTTCCGTAGTCCCCTTATACCTCTCCCGATTATCGAAGTACCGTTTGACCAAATAGCTATGGACCTCATAGGCCCAGTACCGAAGTCCGCCAGAGGGCATCAACACATCTTAGTCATTCTAGACTATGCCACTCGGTACCCGGAGGCGGTGCCACTGCAACATACCTCGGCCAATCTCATAGCTAAGGAGTTAATGGAGATGTTTTCCTGAGTAGGACTACCTAAAGAGGTTCTGACCGACCAAGGGACCCCTTTTATGTCCAAGGTGATGAGGGAACTCTGTAAGTTGCTGCACATAAAACAACTACGGACATCCGTTTACCATCTGCAAACGGACAGTCTGGATGGTTTAACCAAACATGAAAAAATATGTTGAAAAAGGTAGTGTCTAAAGATGGGATCTCCTCATCTCAGTGCGAGAGTTACCCCAGGCCTCTACTGGGTTCTCGCCCTTCGAAATACTATGTGGCAGACACCCTCACGGTCTTTTGAACGTGTCCAAAGAGGCGTGGGAACAACAACCCACTCCACATAAAAGTGTCATTGAGTACGTTACCCAGATGCAAGATCAGATAGAGACAGTGTTGTCTCTTGTTAGGGAGCATATGGAGGCAGCTCACTGAGCCCAGAGTCTGGTCTATAATCGGCAGGCTTGGGTCTGGATCTTTAACCCGGGTAATCGGGTTTTGGTTCTGGTGCCGACCGTGGACAGTAAATTCCTGGCTAGGCGGCAGGGGCCTTACAAGGTACTCGAGAAAATTGGAGATGTAAACTACAAGGTACACCAGCCAGGGCAGCGAAAGCCGGAGCAGGTTTACCATGTGAATTTACTCAAACCGTGGAAAGATAAGGAAACCTGTACAGAAGACAGCCCACGGCTGGGTTTTCTAGGATAAGAGGTACCAGCCCCTCTGTCTTAGAGGCGGCTGCCACAGTAAAAATTGCTGACAGCTTCTCCTCTAAGCAGACTCAGGAGGTCAGGGAGTTTGTTAGTCGGAGCACGGATGTGTTGTTGGACCTCCCTGGATGCACTTCCATAATCCAGCATGACATTATCACTGAGCCTCAGACAAAAGTCTGATTAAAACCATACCGGGTACCCGAGGCTGAGCGACAAGCCATATCGGAGGAGGACTTCGAAGTTACATACTGTTTCGTGCAATTGCCTCAAGTGTGAATAAACACTGACGTTTTGAGTTAAGAACTTGTATTTTGCCTCTGTACTGCGCCCACTTACCCCATCTACCAGAGCAAAACCCCACAGGGCTTATTCGCTGTTGTGTGGTGAAGTGTCAAAATTATAGCCCTTTTTGTCGTGTATTAGTGGCAAAAGTAAAATATATTTGCCCCTCAACAGTGCAGTTATCTGTTGTAAAGCACTTTGTGGTGTATATTAGTGGAAAAATCTAAAATATATTTGCTGTGTATTAGCGGAAAAATAAAAAATATATTTGCAGCTCAGCGGTGCAGTTATCTGTTCTAAAGCCTTTTGTGGCGTGTATAAGTAGAAAAAGAAAACATATTTGCCACTTAGCGGAGCACAGTTATCTGTTCTGTTCTGAAGACACGAGCAGTATGACAAACAAAATCTTAGTTTACTACTTTTCCATCATCCTCCCATCTTCTGGACAAATCATCCTACCACCCCCAATACTGTGCCGCTGTGCTCCCCAATACTATACTGCAGAAACAGATAAACCCCCTGATAATAGTAGTACCATGCAGGTAGTGTCCTTCAATAATTATTGGCACACAGTGCCCTAAAATAACTACGCCCAGCAAACGTCCCCCAAAAATAATTGTGGTAAGCAGATACTGTGCCAAGGTGCCCCCACAGTAATAGTGCTCCCAAAAGTCCCACCAATAGGAATAATTCTCTGCTAGAGCTCATATGGTAGTAATAGTGCTCCTACAGTGTCTCCAACATGTCCCCACTGTGCCCCAGAAGTAATTATGCTCCCATACTAGTAATCATGTTCCCCATATAGACCCCCAGTAGTAATAAAGCCCATGAAAATGCCCCCCAGTAGTAATTCTCCTTCATGTGCCAGTGCAAAAAATACCCCCCTTTTATTGTCCCCAGTTGAGCCAATGTCCCCATAGTGCCCCCATAATGTGCCAGTATAAAATACCACTATATAGTGCCCCAGTAGATGCCCTCAGTGTCCCCCATAATTTTGCAAATATAAAATAACCCTTCTTAGTGCCCCCCATAGATGAGCCCATAGTACTCCTCTCTCCCCTTCCCCATAGTACCCACCATAATGTGCCCCAGTATAAAATGCCCCTATACAGAGCCCCCCATATAAAATACTCCTTTGTGGCCTCAGTAGAAGCCCCCATAGTGTTCCTCTCCCCCCTTCCCCAATATAAAATACCCCTTCTTTGTGGCCTCAGTAGATGCCCCATAGTGCCCCCAATATTGTGCCAGTAAGAAGTGCCCCCGTGAATTCCCCCAAAGTGCCACCCAATAATGTGCCAGTAAAAAGTGCCACCAATAATGTGCCAGTAAGAAGTGCCCCCATAGATGCCCCCACAGTGCCCCCCCCCCATAATGTCAGTAAGATGTGACCCCATAGATGCCCCCCAATCATGTGCCAGTAACAAGTGACCCCATAGATGCCCCCCAATCATGTGCCAGTAACAGTTGCCCCCCAATCATGTGCCAGTAACAGGTGCCCCCACAGATGCACCCCAAAAATGTGCCATTAACAGGTGCCCCCATAGATGCACCCCAAACATATGCCAGTAGTAGTACCATATAAAATAAAATAAACACTTATACTTACCTCTTCCGGCCTGTGTCCCGCGCTGTACAGCTCATGCGGAGAGATGACGTAATTGCGCCGCCTGTACCGGCCTCTGATAGGCTGCAAGTACTAGGCCTGCAGCCTATCAGAGGAACGGGGAAGGGAGACGCCTCTCCCTCCCCTGCCCCGCTGCAGCACTTCCATCTGTATCCCTGTCCTGAGGACAGCGATACAGATGACTATGGAGATGAGCGCTTCCACAATGAAAGTGCTCATCTCCCTGTGCCCTGCTGCCGCCCTCCACGTCACCAGTGGCCAGCGGGGCACAATAGGCAGCTGCCTTGGTCCCCCCAGGAGCAATTGGGTCTGGGGCAGCTGCCCCTTTTGCCCCACATTAAAGACGGCCCTGCGTGTCTTGCATAGTGCGGCGGGATAGAACTGTCGGAGGGAGGAGAGACATAGCAAACCTACGTCATCACGTCTTCACCCCCTCTGATGAAGGGGCTTCATCATTGGGAGAAGAGGGTGGCAGCTTGCCCGTGAGGCAACGGTGGAACCAGCAAGTGGCCAACATGGCCAAACGTGGCCGGGGTAGACCACCAGCATCGCAGGAGCCTAAATGCCCGGGAAGTATCGGTGCACGGGTTCACGGAGGCAGCGGTGGTAGCAGTCAGTCAGTGCGTAGTGTTGGGGGTAAAATCACCTACTCGGTGGTGCGGCAGTTTTTTGTTAAGCCGCTGGAGGAGGTGAACATGGCCATATGTAGGGGCAGAAGGTGAAGCATGGCCAGGGTGCCAATGTTGGCACCACGGCCCTGCGTCAACATATTCAGCGTCACCATAAAGTGGCCTGGGAGAACCGTGGCTCTGATGTGGTGGTCCAGCCTGCCGCAGCAACCATGACATCACCCAGTGGCACGCACCCGATTTCAGGCAGTCAAGGCTCCACCACCTCAGCCGAAGGGAGCCGTCTGTCCTTCCCATCATCTACCACTCCTGATGCTCCTGCTCCTTGTCCTCCCACTCCTCATTACTCATTTCGTCAACAATCGATCACCGACGCGATTGCCAAAATACAACAGTATGCGTGCACTCAAACGGCGCAAAAGCTGAAAGTGCTCCTGCCCAAGTTGCTGGTGCTGCAGTCCCTCCCTGCACTCTGCACCTTTCAGAGAACTGATGGCTTGTGTCGAGCCGAGATGGAGAGTCCCAAGCCTTCATTTGTTTGCCAAAAAGGCAATACCAGCCCTGCACACGTATGTAGAACAGAAGGTGGGCCAGTCCTTGAGCCTGTTGGTGTCTGCCAAAGTGCACGGCAGCGCCGACGTGTGGAGCTGTGACTACGGTCAGGGACAATACATGTCCTTTAGGGCCCAACTGTTTTTTGGGGGGTTATTGTTCTGACTGATCAGAGGAAGGGCAAAATAATCAGTGACTAGTGTTGGGCGCTAATATTCGAATAGCGAATATTAATCGCGAATATCGGCACTTCGAGCATTCGCAAATATTTAGAATTCAGTGATATATATTTGTAATTTCGAATATTCTAGATTTTTTTTTCCCATCAGTAACCTCCTTTCTTGCTTGTGGGCCAATGAGAAGGCTGCAATGTCCTTGTCTGATCTTAGCAACATCCCTAGCAACCAATAAGAAAGTTGCCTACCCCTTACTACACTGAACAAAAATATAGACGCAACACTTTCGGTTTTGCTCCCATTTTGTATGAGCTGAACTCAAAGATCTGAAACATTTTCTACATACACAAAAGACCCATTACTCTCAAATATTGTTCACAAATCTGTCTAAATCTGTGTTAGTGAGCACTTCTCCTTTGCCGAGATAATCCATCCCACCTCACAGGTGTGGCATATCAAGGTGCTGATTAGACAGCATGAATGTTGCACAGGTGTGCCTTAGACTTTCCACAATAAAAGGACACACTGAAATGTGCAATTTGATCATACAGCACAATGCCACAGATGTTGCAACGTTTGAGGGAGTGTGCAATTGGCATGCTGACTGCAGGAATGTCTACCAGAGCTGTTGCCCGTGCGATGAGGCTACTTTTCACATCTGTGGGAAGGTCAATCGCCGCAAAATAAAATTCTTGGGCTCATAAAACCCATGTGCTCTTATTGAGCACACGAGGGACTCTCCCAAAGTAAACGTGTTTTGTGCAATGAACAGGTGCAAAGTCTATGGTCCCTTCATTTTTGCCGAGGATACTTTTACTGGCCAATCCTACCTGGAAATGCTAAGGAAATGGCTTATGCCACAGATAGAGGAAGATCTGCTGGTCTGTCAGCAAGATAGTGCTCCTCCTTATTTCCATTTAGATGTTTGCCGATACTTGAATGAAACTCTACTGAAACGTTGGATAGGCCATGCGCTGACCTGGCACAGTGGAACAATTATACACCAGGATAGTCCATAATGGGGAAATAAGGAACATGGGTGAAAATCAAGAGGCTCACAGGGCATGAGTCCATTCCCTGAGCATAGGGGAAGTAAAGATGATGAGCAACACAGAGGCTCAGGTACGTTTGAGTCTATACAAACGGAGAATACAAATGTGATCGCACTCATCCAGCATGGAGGCAGGGCAGAATGCTGGATATAGAGTGCGATCACATTTGTATTCTCCGTTTGTATATGTATTTCGCCATAGTGATCTGCACCTATATGCAGGTTGTGCTGACTCAACTCCCCAAAATTTTTTCTTTGTAGTATGTATTGGAGGTGTGGCGATCTCCTTTGAGTCAGGCACACCTGGCCAGTCAATCTGTCCTGGAGGCTGGTTTTAAAGTCAGTATAAAACTGAGTCTGCTTATATAGAACCTACCAGTGGCCATTTGGCTCCAGGAGAAGTATATGGTGGGCTCAGCGTGCATGTTGGTACTTGCATCCTTGGGTCCGATGAAAGCTGTAATGGCACCGGACGGGGTTAAAAGCAGAGTGTACTTGGCGTGCACGCTGACCTGCATTCCCTGGATTTTGTGTGGCTGTCATGGCCCATGAACAGGTGGGAACAGTGTTAGGGACCACTCAAATGGAGGCAACCTTGACGCGGTGAGTGGCTTATTACGCTTTGGCCAAAATGTACACCAATGTCTCATCCAGCATGGAGGCAGGGCAGAATGCTGGATATAGAGTGCGATCACATTTGTATTCTCCGTTTGTATATGTATTTCGCCATAGTGATCTGCACCTATATGCAGGTTGTGCTGACTCAATTCCCCCAAATTTTTTTTTTACGTTTGAGTCTATCTCCGGGCACAGGCTTGAACGTGGAGACAACAAAACAAAGAAGACTGTAGAGAGTCCTTGGAGTAAGGCAAATTAATCAGAGTCAAGAAGTCTTACTCAGGCTCTGCAGTCTCACCAGGAAGCGAAATTGTAATCCACTTTAAACTGGGATAGCTGAAAGCATTCTCCACTGATTCTGAAGTAAATACTCCCTATAACAGGCAGGTGGTTGTCCCTTTGTAATCCGACTGGATCTGCAAAGTGGCGGTCCTTCTTCTGACCTTGGCGCAAGGGGACTTGGTACATCTGGAATTTCTTGCACTACTGAAACTTCTTCCTGAGGTGGCTCCTCTGGCTGACGTGACACTGTACTGACTGGAGCAGGAACAGCAATGTTTAACCATGGTGTAAGGAACCATTTTAGAGGATCTACTTCTGTCATTAGTTTTTCAACAGTTTGCATAGGCTCTACAAGCTTAACTGGTAGTTCAGACACTTGAATTGGAGGCTGATGTTCCTCTTCAACAGTCTCATCTGGAACGATTCCCCTTGGAGTATCTTTCTCCTTGTTTCAAGCGATTGCGATGTACTATTTGAGGTGATTTGTTTTCTCTGGTGATCTCATAGGTGTCAGTTGCCGAATTGGGGATAGCTGAAACGATGTAAGGATCTCTTTCCCACTTACTGTCCAACTTGCTGGTGCGATGATTGTTCTTTAGCCACACATAATCACCAATTTCAAGAGGCTCTGCTTTGTCAGATTGGTCATAATCTTTTTGCTGCCTTTTATGAGCATGTTCCATGCGGTGGTGAACAATTTCTGGTGTATCAGCTAGACGTCTTAGGTGCTCGCTCACCCAATCAGTTTTTGGCAATGGATTGATGGCATCAGGCACTTGTACGTCCAAAGTATGGTCAGCAGGTAGTTTACCTTGTCGGCCAAACATGAGATAGTAAGGTGTATACCCCGTGGAACAGTGAATGGTATTATTATAGGTATACATCAATTGAGGTAGAAGAGTAGGCCAATAATTTCTGGTAGCAGGTGGCACAGCTCTAAGCATTTCTATTAGGGTCTGGTTCATTTTTTCACAAAGTCCATTATCTTGGGGATGGTAAGCTGTCTTTCTGATTTTCTGGCAATTGTGAAGTGAACACAGTTCTTTGAAGAGTTGCGACTCAAATGCAGATCCTTGATCTGTAAGAATTTTCTCTGGACATCCGTATGGTAACAGGAAATGTTTCCAGAAGGCATCTGCAGTTGTTTTAGCGGTCAAGTCCTTAACAGGTACGGCTACAACGAATTTAGTGTAGTGGTCAATGATGGTCAAAGCGTATAAATAGCCTGAGCGACTTGGTTCCAGCTTCACATGGTCAATTGCAACGATCTCCAACGGTGTGTCTGTCTTACAATAGAATGTAAGGGTGCTTTTTGGTCATGCTTTTTACCTAGTCCAATAGCACAGGCGGAAAACTCTCGACACCACTTCTCAATGTCTCCTCGCTTTCCAATCCAATAGAATAGTCTACGGACGGTAGCTTCTGTCGTCTGCACGCCAAAGTGTCCTGATTTGTCATGGTACATCTCAAGAATGATGCTTGCATCCCGGCGGGGTATTAGTATACCCTGTCATAGGTAACTGGATCCAGGCTTCTTTTTAATAGTAGGCCCTTCTGCAGGAAGAGTTGTTTCCGGTGTCTCCACAGCTTCAACAGTTCTGGGTCTGCATTTCTTATGCGGATTCTCTCAGGTGTTCTTCCACTGGTGAGAAAGTCATGTAGTTCTCCAATTACTCTACTTTCTGACTGAAGTTTGATCCATCTCTACTTTTCAATTTGAGATTCTGGATTGTTCTGTAGATGGGGATTTAGGACTCTTGTTTTTGATGGAGAAGATGCTTTGTTGGGCAAAGTTTTTGTAGAAATTAGGCATCTACACTTCTTCCCATACATCTACGTGTGCAGTAGGATCTTCCTTGGTAGGCAGGCGAGATAAGGCATCTGCATTCTTATTGGACTTGCACGTTCTGTATATTACAGTGAAGTTGTAGTTAGCAAGGCGTTAGGCCCATCTTTGTTCTAAGGCACCTAGCTTGGCTGTATTGAGATGCGCCAGTGGGTTGTTATCAGTGAAAGCTATGAAGGGAGTTGCTGCAAGGTAGTCCTTCAATTTTTCAGTGACAGCCCACACAAGTGCGAGGAACTCTAACTTGAAAGAGCTGCAGTTCCGGTCATTCTTTTCAGCTCCTTTCAGGGATCTGCTAGCATAAGAGATTACTCTCTCTTTACCTTCTTGCGCTTGAGACAGGACAGCTCCCAGGCCTTTCTGGCTGGCATCAGTGTAGAGATGAAAGGGCTGTTGGTAATCTGGATATCCCAAGACAGGTGGTTCTTTTTCAAGAGCTGGAAGGCAATTTCCCTGTCTTCATTCCACTCCACAAGGTATCTGCGTTTTCTGATACTTATTTGGGTGTCCTCTTAGGAGTTCCTGAATTGGCTCAGCAATCTGGGCGAAGTGAGGGATGAAGAGTCTGTAGTACCCTGCAAAACTAAGGAAAGTTCTCACCTCCTTTACTGTGGTAGGAGTAGGCCAATTCTTGACTGCAGCTAACTTTTCCGGATCTGGTTTAACACCTTCTGCACTGACATGTCCCAGGTACTTGACTTCTGGCTTCAGCAGGTAGCACTTAGATCTTAAAGAGGACCTTTCACTAGTTTAAAAACTAAAAACTAACTATATCAGTGGGCAGAGCGGCGCCCAGGGGTCCCCCTGCACTTACTAGTATGTCTGGGCGCCACTCCATTCGCCCGGTATAGGCTCCGGTGTCTGCAGCTCCCTCTGTTGTACTGGGCGGAGTTTTTGTATTAGGGTTGTCCCTTGCTGCAGCGCTGGCCAATCGTAGCGCAAAGCTCATAGCCTGGGACTCCCACGTTAAGTTCTTCCCACCATGAGGCAGGCGGAGCATGTTCTGGAGTACTGGAGCCCTGCGCAGATTGTTCTACTTTAATTGCAGGCACGCTGATAACATCCTGGAAAGAGATTTTCAATAACTGAGCAACAGGATAATGTTTAGTGAGGGTAACATGGTGATCATTCAGGTTTATGAGACAGAGAGGCACTTTACCTTGGGAAACAGTCACTAAGCTCCTTGCAGCTCTGACTAGGGGATGATCGTCTAGCGCGAAGGGCTGTACCATGGCTTGGTAGTCTTGACCTTGAATTCCCAGGGTGGCACGGCACCATATGAGTGTCTCTGTATTTGGTTTAAGGATCACAGGCTGGTTACCTCGGATGCGGACACAGCAGATTTCCCCTTTCTCATTGGCGAATCTCTGTTGTGCGCTTAGCACACGGATGGTCTGTTGTATGACCCTTTTGGAGGTAGGTGAAGCTGTAGGCATAGATTGGCGTAATGCCTCAAGCATCTCAGTGTAACAATTCCTAAGGACATTCATTCCTAAGATCACTGCAGAGTCACCTTTGTCTCCGTCTTGTGCAACAATAATACCTTGTGGAGGTAGGGTGGTTTCTCCTACTTGCAGAGTTAGCTCCCAATAACCATGTATTGACACGGGTTTCCCGTTGCTGGCTGTAAGATCCAACCAGGATTCTGGTGGTTGCGTAAGTTGGCTCTGGTCCCAGTATTTATCAAATGCAGGCCGTAGGATGGTAGTGACCTGAGATCCGGTGTCCAGTAGGGCAACAAAGGGAATTCCGTTAATTCGGATTGCTACCTCAGGACCGGATCCTACGTATCTGGGCATCCAGTTGGGATCTTGTGGACCTACTGGTTTACCTCTCGAGGGGCAGTCCCTAGCCTCGAGGGTCTCTCTTTTAACCGCCAACACATTGGTTCCAAATGCCCTATCTTATGACAGTAGGTGCAAATAGGTCGCCTGCGGGCGTTGGAGTGGTTGTTTGGGCGCCCGCCAGGACTTCTGGGATATACATCTTCGTAGTCAGGAGGGAAAAGTTATTTTCGTACAGGTGTCTCATCCTCCAATAATAAAGGCTTCTCCCACTGTTTTAATTTCTGACACCTTTTCCAGGCTTTTTGTCAAAAAGTTAACCTGTTCTGTCAAGGCTGCTACGGCATCAGGGACTGGAGTTTGAGCTGCCTGGCTGGCTACTGGACAACACATGGAAGGGGTAGCAGGCGTATGGACAGGAGCTTCTGCAAATTTAGCAGGCTCTGGCTGCGGACTCTTTCCCAGAATGCTAATGGCTAGCTCTTTAAAGTCTAGGAAGGTGACACTTGGATGTTGTGCAGCTAACATTCTCACCTGGCTTTTTAGGTTGTCAGTGTTAACACCTTCAATGAATTGTTCTTTTAACGTTTTGTCTTGGTTCTCTGCCTCATGGGGGTCTACCTGAACCACAGCTCTAAGTGATTCTTGTAAAGACAATGAAAAGTCTTTGAGTGACTCACCGGCTTGTTGTTTCGTGCTGAAGAACCTCATTTTGACTTCTGACACGGTCTTGGGTTCGAAGGTGGTGTAGATTCTCTCAAAGATCCGTCCCAGTGTTCTCCTTTCAGAGCTAGGCCAGGACTTCACCTCACGAAGTGTGGCTCCCTCTAATAGGGCTAGGAGTATTTCCATTTGCTGCTCTGTGGAGACAGGGTACAACCTCTCTTCAACACGATCCACAAGGGGCGGTGCTCCACTTTGCATACAGCTCGGCCTCTCCAGACCGCTACAGGAGTGGTAGGCGGCAACCTTAAGGCTTGCTTTGCATATGGGGCGGTGCACCAACTTTTCCAGCACTGGAAGGGGGTGTAACTTGGTTTTTCCCGCCAAGCTGCTCTGTGATGGTGCAGCAAACAAGTACAAGTCCTTTAGGCGGCCATTTTAAGTGTAAAAATAGTCCATTCAAATAAAGCAAGCAGAGCTATTGACTTTTGAAAAATCCACAATTTTGCAGTTCCAACAATGTGGTTTTGTAGTAGAAGTGTAGCGCAATACATGCAGACAGTTTATAAACCGCCTAAACAGTCTTTTGGCCTAATCAAAGCAATAAACAGTTGGGGCTCATTCACAATAGGCAGTCTATAATGGCGCAGGGGTTTGCAAATGCTGTTCATACAGTTCATTAAAGGCACAAAGGAATGAATCTGATCCTGTTCATGACGGCAAGATTAATTATGCGGTATGCCAGACCGACAGGGGAATTATACGTGAGGTCAAGGTGTGAGCAATAGATGGGCCAATGTAAATACAGTTCTGGTTACTCAGTTACGTCGTCCCTGGGCAGGCTCGTATAAGTGATAAGGAGAACGGCACAAGAATTCTCTGGGGCACACTCTGGTGTAAGGGACACAGGCCAGATGGTGGTTCGAGGTGCCCTTGATGGTCTGTATTAATGTGGCTATGGCAAGGTCCCTTGTAGTCGTGACGCCAGTACCTTTTGTGGTGGTACAACCATTTACTGTAATGTTAACTGAGGAACTGGAGACTGAGGAAAGGATGGTGCAATCAAGCTTATAACTTTTACTGAACGTTGCTCCTAGTAACAGTAATATCCATAGGACAGAGGTGAAGCTACAACAGGTCCACTGCTGACAGGTGTGATGTCTGTCTCTCAAGCTATTAAATGATATAGATTTTTATGCTTACTGGTAGAGGACTTATGCTGGTCCCTGTTATCCCAGTGCAGGTTAGTGAGGCTGCCGGAGGCTGGTAAATCCTTCACTTGTAACTCCAAAGGTCCTCGTATAACGATGGCCGTAGCCCTTTGGGTCTCTGCTTCATTAGTGCTTTCTGGATTAATTATCTTTCTGAGTAAGTGGACCACTCTAACTCAGGGCTGAAGACTCCAGACTGAACTGGACTGAACTGTCTGAGGACTCACTGCTAGACTGCACACCCTAGACTGACTAACTAGGCCTGAGCTGGGCTATATATATATATATATATATATATGGGATGTGTTATCTCCCCCTAGTGGTATGCCGAGTGTAATGCAATGTAACACGTGTTGGCAGGGATTATGCATAAAGATGCACTGCAGCATAAAACAGGTTATATAAAGCATACAAAGCATAATACAACAACTTTGCAGTACCCACGAGGGTAGTGGGACACTGCATAAGCTCCTACTCTGTCTTAGTTTAGGTTGCTGAGACCAGCAAGCTTTTGTAATCTGTTCACGTGATGCAGTACTGCATGGTAGTTGTGGTTGTTGTGATGCTATGCCTGTGGGATGGTAGGGCCTAGTGACAGGGTGGCTTGGCCTGATAATAGGGGTGCTGCATTGTGGCAGCAATGGTCGCCATGTGGTGCTACAATAAATTAAAGACCCACTCATAAGAGGCCACGTTGATGTGGTGAGTGGACCTATGCATTTTGATGAAAATGTATACTAAGTGCTTCAATGGAGATGTATATAAATCAGACTTTATTTACGTGTCAGTGAATCGCAGACATGTGCTGTCCGTGTTCTCCATTGATTTTACTGTGTGTATTCACACTCTGAATTTTCTTGTTCTGTGGGGCCATGGTTACTTCACAGATGCATGCATTATTTTTCCTCGTGTTCACAGATCCCTAAGACCCATTATAGTTTATAGGTCTGTGAAAAACATGGACACAACATGGATGGCATGTGTGTTTTGTCTGTGTTTCACGAGATCATTGCTAGGAAAAGCTCTTGAAATAAAAATTTCAAAGGACACAAGGACCAAACACAGATCCTTCACAGATCTTCACGGATGAACCTCTGACCACCTTGCCACTGATGTCCTCATGGACACTGACATGTGAATGGGGCCTTATGCTGAGAAGCAATAGATCAATGTTTGGCATGTGGATATGCGATCCATTTTCTTCTTAACAGATTGGTCCCTAGATAATATTCTGCAGAAATAATAGTTCCATACTGTTAGCCCTGCACTCATAGTAATATTACTTCCAAATGTCCCAGCAATAGTAATTCTCTCCTAGAATGCCTTATTAGTAATAGTGCCCTTTATATTGCCCTCAATAGTGATAATGCTCCCACTAATTGCAATACCCTCTATATTGTGCCCACTAATAATGATGCCTCCACAGTATCCCCTGTTTTAATATTGCACTGATAGTGCCCCTAGTAGTAATAAAACCCCTCTAAAGTGCCCCTAGCATTATTAAAGCAGGACCCCTAGTAGTAATAAGACCCCTCTATAGTGACCACAGTAGTAATTATACCTCTTTTAATGTCCCCCTATTAGGGATGAGCAGACCCATGGATGTTCAGGTTCGCCCGAACTTAGAGTCAAAGTTCGGGTTCGGGCCCCGAACTTGACCAAAACTTGAACCCGAACCCCGTTGAAGTCAATGGGGACCTGAACTTTGGGGCACTGAAATGGCTGTAAAATAGTCTTAGTAAGTGCTAGAAGGCTGCAAAATGAAGCAAAATGGGGGTAGGAGCAGGACAGTTGCCCTGTAAACAAATGTGAATAGGGAAATGACTTAAACATAGAATAGAAAAAAAAAATAATAATAATCTTGAACTAGGAGGCGGAGGTCAAAGTGGAGTAGGTGGTTGAGGAGGAGGTGAACGTGGCGGTGTAGGGGGAACCGACGGTGGAGGAGGTAGCCAACACAGTTCTTTTTTTATTTTTATTTTTTATAAATTTGGGAAGACCCCAAAACATTGGGAAATAGAAAAGAGAATGCAAAGAGAAAGTGCGCTGGAGTACAACAATGGCTGGGTGCGGCCGGTATACTTGTTTATTCAGCACAAGGTATGGACAAGTCCTGTGGGATCCATGCCTGGTTCATTTTACAGAACGTGAGCTTGTCCACGTTGGCTGTGCATGTCTGTGATTACCCCCCCCTGCCGTGCTAAACACACATTCGGACAATACACTTGCTGCAGGGCAGGCCAGCACCTCCAAGGCATAAAGGGCAAGCTCAGGCCATGTGCCCAATTTGGAGACCCAGAACTTGAATGGGGCAGACCCATCAGTCAGTACATGTAGGCATATGCACACATACCGTTCCACCATTTTGCTGAAATGCTGCCTCCTGCTAAAGACGTTCCGTATCAGCTGGTGGTGCTGGTTGTTGTGGTTTGCTAACAAAGCTTTTCCACATTGCGACCATGCTAACCCTCCCTTCTGAGGTGCTGGCAGTGCCCCAGCTACATTGGCGACTTCTTCCTCCTCCTCCGCCTTCGCCTTGTGCTTCCACTGGGCCCCGCTGTCAGGTGTTAATGCCATCAGCAGCGCATCTACCAGCGTGCGCTTGTACTCGCGCATCTTCCGATCACGCTCCAGTGATGAATTAAGGACAGCACGTTGTCCTTGTAGCGGGGATCCAGCAGGGTGGGCACCCAGTAATCAGCACTGGTTAGAATGTGGGCAACTCAGCGGTCGTCGCGCAGGCACTGCAGCATGTAGTCGCTCATGTGTGCCAGGCTGCCCAGAGGCAACGACCAGCTGTCCTCTGTGGGAGGTGTATCAGCTGTGTCCTCTGTATCCCCCCAGCCACGCTCCATTGATGCCCATAAGCTGTTTTGGGTGCCACCCTGCTGTGCACACGGTTCCTCATCCTCCTCCTCCTGCAGAACTGTGCCCTGGCTGGACAGTTGTGTATGTGCAGGAACCCACCCCCCAAGCCACTTGTGAATGACTGGCCTGATAACAGTGGAAATGACTCCTGTTCCTCCTGTGCCACATCCTCTTCCATCATCGCCCGAAGTGTTTTTTCAAGGAGACATAGAAGTGGGATAGTAACGCTGAGGACTGCGTCATCGGCACTGGCCATGTTGGTGGAGTACTTGAAAAAGCGCAACATGGCACACACGTCCCGCATGGAGGCCCACTTGTTGGTGGTGAAGTGGTGCTGTTCCGCAGAGCGACTCACCCGTGCGTGCTTCAGCTGAAACTCCACAGTCTCTCCAGCATGTGCAAGGTGGAGTTCCACCTTGTGGGTACGTTGCATATGAGGCAGTGAGCGGGAAGGCCGAAGTTATGCTGTAGCGCAGACAGGCGAGCAGCAGCAGGGTGAGAACGCCAAAAGCACGCACAGATGGGCCATCTGCAGCTCTGACATATCGGGGTAATTTTTCAGGGACCTCTGCACCACCAAATTCAGCACATGCGCCAGGCAAGGGATGTGCGTCAAACCGGCTAGCCCCAGAGCTGCTATGAGATTTTGCCCGTTATCGCACACCACCATGCCAGGCTTGAGACTCAGCAGCACCAACCACTCATTGTTCCATGCCCGTCCACATTTCCTGCTGTGTTTTTCCCCCAAACAGATGAGTTTCAAAACAGCCTGCTGTCGTTTCCCCCTGGCTGTGCTGAAGTTGGTAGTTAAGGTGTTACGCTGACCGAATGAGGAGGCGGTAGAGGAGGAAGTGGAGTAGGAGGCGGCAACGAGAAATGTCCTGCAATCCTCGGTGGCAGTAGGACATGCGTCAAACTATTTTCCGCCTCGGGCCCAGCCGCCACTTCATTTACACAGTGTGCAGTTAATGAGATTTAACGTCCATGCCCGTGCTTACTGGTCCACGTATTGGTAGTTATGTGGACCTTGCCATAGATGGTGTTGTGCAGTGCACACCTGATTTTATCCACCCCTTGGTTGTGTAGGGCAGGGATGGCTCGCCTGGAAAAGTAGTGGCGGCTGGGAACCACGTACTGTGGGACAGCAACCGCCAGACGGAATGACAGCATTTCAAAGGCCAGGAATTTTGAAACGCTGGCATTCAGGGTCAGGGATTGTGGGTGGGTAGGGGCGTACTTCCTCTCTCTCCAGTGTTTGGGGGATGGACAGCTGAATGCTTCCATGGGACAGTGTGGACATGCTGGGTCACTGAGGTGGTGGTGTTGCTGCCACATCCTCTGTTTGCGGGGTGGCAGGTGTCACTGTTACTCCAGAGGGTGAGGAAGAGGCCAAGACTGCAGAAGAAGAGGGAACAAGAGGAGACTGAGATCTTTTGTGGTTTTTCAGGTGTGTATTCCACTGCAGCTCGTGCTTTGCATTTAGATGCCTGGTCATGCAGGTGGTTCTCAAGTGTACAACATTTATGCCTCGCTTCAGGCTCTGATTGCACAGCTTGGAAACCACTCACTTCTTGTCCTCAGCACATTGTCTGAAGAATTGCCACGCCAGGGAACTCCTTGGAGCTGGCTTTGGTGTGCTCAGTCCCTGGATGCGGTGGGCAGTAGCAGGCATACTGCTACAGATACTCCAGAGTCTGCTATGAAACTCTGCAGCTCCTCCAGGCAGGGCTGGTGCAAGGATTTTTGCCACCCTAGGCAAAAGATAATTTTGCCGCCCCCTTGACTCCGCCCATTGACCACACCCTTTGACCCGCCCCTTTTTTGTCGGCCACCTATTTAACGATTGTTGCATGCAACATTTTACTTGACCAGCTAATTTTAGATATTCTACAGCAGTCCCGTTACAATCCCCCCCCCCCCAATCAGCCTTTTGACCAAATAATAAAAATAGTAAAATAGAACATTTAATTAAAACATTTTAATTGTAAACATTTTCTCATATGCAAAACAGCACCATTGCACATATACAGCAGCACTTACCTCTTACATCCAGGGCCTCCAGGTGACGTCTCCTCCAATGTAGATCTTCTCTGTCATCATCTTCTCCATTCGGTCTGGACACTTCTCTCAGCCGCATCGTCTCTGCAGAGTTTGACACAGAGACATCTTAGTGTCTTCACTTTTCTATCATCATCCCCCAACCTGGAGTCCCCACAGTGTTATCCTGCTGCTCGCTGTGCCCCTGCCCCAATACCACAAATACTATCCTGAAGAAATAATATTGTCCCCATAGTAATAGTGCTCCTCATAGTCCCACCAATAGTAATTCCCTTCTAGAATGCCCTTATTAGTAATACTGCCCCACATAAAGTAATATGCCCCCACACTGCCTCACATTATGTAATTTGCCCCCACACTGCCTCACATTAATTTGCCCCCACACTGCCCCACATTATATTGTTTGCCCCCCACACTGCCCTCCATTATTTAATTTGCCCCCACTAAGTAATTTGCCCCCACAATAAGTAATTTTGCCCCCACACTAAGTAATTTTGCCCCCACACTAAGTAATTTTGCCCCCACACTAAGTAATTTTGCCCCCAGACTGCCCTCCATTATGTAGTTTCCCCCCTCCCCCCGTACTTGTGTTGCTGATCCCATATAGTCTGTACTTGCCGGCTGCGCGAGAATGAGTTCAGTTAAGTTAAGTGTCTTCGGCGCGCAATCCCGTCCTGCGAAGTGTGATCCCGTGAGACCCACCTCCGGAGGTCACGGGTCTCGCGGGATTGAGCGCAAAAGTGACTGAACTCATGCCCGCGCAGCCGGCAAGTACAGGATCAGATCAGCGACACAAGTACAAGGGGGCGGCAGGTGCTAGTGGTGTTGGGAACTTGGGTCCGACAGGTGACACCCCATCAGACTGGTGTCACCCGGTGCGGCCCACACCCGCTGCACCCACCTCGCAACGCCACTGGCGGCCAGACTTTAGAGCGCCTGCGACCCCAGCAAGAGTGGCGATCTACGCGGTGGCCTACTTGCTTATGGGTGGCGCCGGCCCTGCCTCCAGGGTTACCTTAGGTCTCTGTGCTGCCTCTCTAATGCCCTCCTTGCCCGGTCTGTGAGTTTCAGGGGGCGGCTGTCTCTTGGCAGGTTTGCTGTTGTGCCATGTTCTTTGCATTTGGTTATGATAGATTTGATGAAGCTCCTGGGGATCATCCAAAATTTGGATAATTTTTTTTTAACCTAACCCTGACTTCTCAACAACATTGTCCCTTACTTGTTTGAAGAGTTCCTTGGTCTTCATGGCAGTGTTTAATTAGTGATGCCTCATGCTTAGGTGTTGCAGCCAATGGAGCCTTTCAAAAAAGAAGGAGTGTATATGTGATGACAGATCATGTGACACTTAGATGGCACACAGGTGGACAATATTTCGCTAACTATGTGACTTCTGAAGGTAATTGGTTGCACCAGAGCTTTTTATGGGCTTCCTAACAAAGGGAAGCACATACGCACATGCCAATTTTCTGTTTTCTATTTCTAAACAATAGTTTTATTTATATACAGTCCGACTGCTTGTGTACAAATTGACCTGAAGTGCCGCTAAAATATATTTCTAATCAAGATTTTGTTACAAGAAATGGGTCATTTTAATCCCAACAGCTTTTGTAATAATGTTTCAGTGCAAAACGAAACTGACAAAAAGTATTCTAATATTCACAGCTTGGTATAGCCCATTGAGTCCATTTTTGCCAAGACATAACTGTTGTCGCCTTGTCATATGAGCTTCACCTGTGACTAATGGATCAATTAGGTCTCAGGTGTGTATAAAAAGAACCCCAGTACACTAGACCTTCACATCAACTGCAACTAGACCTCTGCAAACAAGCCTAAGATTCACCCGGAGACTAAAGTGTTGATTATCAAGAGGCTGAAGACCAGATCCACTGCTGATGTGGCAGACACCTTCAATGTGTCTCAGCGTCAAGTTCAGAGGATAAAAAAAGATTTGAAGAGACTGGAGACGTTTTGGACAAGGCCAGGTCAGGCCGACCCTGTAAGACAAGTGCTCGAGAGGACCGTTTGTTGGCTTGAGAATCCAAGGCCAGCCCATTTTCCACTGCAGAAGAGCTCCACGAGACCTGGTTACCTGAAGTCCCTGTGTCAACCAGAACAGTTTGTCGGATTCTGTCTCGAAATGGCCTCCATAGTCAAATCAGTGCCCATAAGCCAGCACTAAACAAAAGACAATTGAAAAACCGTGTGGCATATGCCAAGGGCCACAGCCTGCTAAAAGGATGGACGCTGGAAAAGTGGCAGAAGGTGGATTTTTCAGATGAATTTTCTGTTGAATTACACCACAGTCGCCGCAAATATTGCAGGAGACCTACTGGAACCCGCATGGAGCCGAGATTTACCCAGAAAACAGTGAAGTTTGGTGGAGGCAAAATCATGGTCTGGGGGTACATCCAGTATGGGGGTGTGCGAGGGATCTGCAGGGTGGAAGGCAACATCAGTAGTCTAAAATACCAAGAAATCTTAGCTACCTCTTATATTCCTAACCATAAAAAAGGCCAAATTCTGCAGCAGGATGGTGCTCCATCGCATACTTCCATCTCCACATCAAAGTTCCTTAAGGCGAAGAATATCAAGATGCTCCAGGATTGGCCAGCCCAGACACCAGACATGAACATCATTGAGCATATGTGGTGTAGGATGAAAGAGGAAGCATGGAAGACCAAAGAATATTGATGAACTCTGGGAGGCATGCAAGACTGTTTTCTTTGCTATTCCTGATGACTTCATCAATAAATTGTATGAATCCTTGCCAAACCGCGTGGATGCTGTCCTTCAAGCTAATGGAAGTCATACAAGATATTAAATTTGGGTCTCACAGCACCACTACTTAATTTGCTGACATATTTTTGGATTTGCAGTAAAGTTGTTCAATTTCTGTATAGGCGACAAAACTTGTCTTGCCAAAATTTGATCTATGTTAGGTGTATTTCTGAAAAATGCAAACAAGAAAAAAAAAAAATATATAAAAATAGAAATGCAAACAAAAAAGAAATAAAATTTAAAATAAAATATATATAAATAGTTCACTGTGTTTTACATCTTCTAGGGCGGTTCTGTCTGAGGCATCTTATACTTCTGTGAGCATAAAAAAACCTGTTGATATATGGTAAATAGAGAAGCGACAAGACTTGTCAGGGACTGTATTTTTCTTATTTCACTTCACCAACTTAGACTATTGTGTTGTGATACGTCACATAAAATTCGGATTAACAAAACATTAAACTTAAAGAGGACCTTTCACCGATCCTGACATTGTGAACTAAGTATCATGACATATACAGCGGCACCCAGGGATTTTACTGCACTTACTATTATCCCTGGGTGCCGCTCTGTTCTCCCGTTATGTCTTCCGGTATGTTCGGGGACTTTGTTATAGTAGGCGGAGTCTGCCCTTGTTCTGCGGGCGTCTCCTTCTCCTATGCTGTAGCGCTGGCCAATTGCAGTGCAGAGCTCACAGCCTGGGAGTTTTTTTTTCTCCCAGGCTGTGAGCTCTGCGCTGCGATTGGCCAGCACTACAGCCTAGGAGAAGGAGACGCCCGCAGAACAAGGGCAGACTCCGCCTACCATAACCAAGTCCCCGAACATACCGGAGGACATAGCGGGAGAACGGAGCGGCACCCAGGGATAATAGTAAGTGCAGTGAGATCCCTGGGCGCCGCTGTATATGTCATGATACTTAGTTCACAATGTCAGGATCGGTGAAAGGTCCTCTTTAACCGCCTCCGGACCGCCTAACGCAGGATCGCGTTCCGGAGGCGGCAGCCCTGCGCAGAGTCATGCATATACGCGTCATCTCGCGAGATTTCCTGTGAACGCGCGCACACAGGCGCGCGCATTCACAGGATCGGAAGGTAAGCGAGTGGATCTCCAGCCTGCCAGCGGCGATCGTTCGCTGGCAGGCTGGAGATGCGATTTTTTTAACCCCTAACAGGTATATTAGACGCTGTTTTGATAACAGCGTCTAATATACCTGCTACCTGGTCCTCTGGTGGTCCCTTTTGTTTGGATCGACCACCAGAGGACACAGGCAGCTCAGTAATAAGTAGCACCAAACACCACTACACCCCCCCCGTCACTTATTAACATTAACCCCTTATTAACCCCTGATCACCCCATATAGACTCCCTGATCACCCCCCTGTCATTGATCACCCCCTTGTAAGGCTCCATTCAGACGTCCGTATGTTTTTTACGGATCCACGGATACATGGATCGGATCCGCAAAACACATACGGATATCTGAATGGAGCCTTATAGGGGGGTGATCAATGACAGGGGGGTGATCACCCCATATAGACTCCCTGATCACCCCCCTGTCATTTATCACCCCCCTGTAAGGCTCCATTCAGACATTTTTTTGGCCCAAGTTAGCGGAAATTTTTTTTATTTTATTTATTTTTCTTACAAAGTCTCATATTCCACTAACTTGTGTCAAAAAATAAAATCTCACATGAACTCACCATACCCCTCACGGAATCCAAATGCGTAAAATTTTTTAGACATTTATATTCCAGACTTCTTCTCACGCTTTAGGGCCCCTAAAATGCCAGGGCAGTATAAATACCCCACATGTGACCCCATTTCGGAAAGAAGACACCCCAAGGTATTCCGTGAGGGGCATATTGAGTTCATGAAAGATTGAAATTTTTGTCCCAAGTTAGCGGAAAGGCAGACTTTGTGAGAAAAAAAAAAAAAAAATAAATCAATTTCCACTAACTTGTGCCAAAAAAAAATAAAAATTCTATGAACTCGCCATGCCCTTTATTGAATACCTTGGGGTGTCTTCTTTCCAAAATGGGGTCACATGTGGGGTATTTATACTGCCCTGGCATTTTAGGGGCCCTAAAGCGTGAGAAGAAGTCTGGGATCCAAATGTCTAAAAATGCCCTCATAAAAGGAATGTGGGCCCCTTTGCGCATCTAGGCTGCAAAAAAGTGTACCACATCTGGTATTGCCGTACTCAGGAGAAGTTGGGCAATGTGTTTTGGGGTGTCATTTTACATATACCCATGCTGGGTGAGAGAAATATCTTGGTCAAATGCCAACTTTAAAAAAAAATGGGAAAAGTTGTCTTTTGCTAAGATATTTCTCTCACCCAGCATGGGTATATGTAAAATGACACCCCAAAAAACATTGCCCAACTTCTCCTGAGTACGGCAATACCACATGTGTGACACTTTTTTGCAGCCTAGGTGGGCAAAGGGGCCCACATTCCAAAGAGCACCTTTTGGATTTCACCGGCCATTTTTTACAGATTTTGATTTCAAACTACTTCGCACGCATTTGGGCCCCTAAAATGCCAGGGCAGTATAACTACCCCACAAGTGACCCCATTTTGGAAAGAAGACACCCCAACGTATTTCGTGATGGGCATAGTGAGTTCATGGAAGTTTTTATTTTTTGTCACAAGTTAGTGGAATATGAGACTTTGTAAGAAAAAAAAAAAATATATCATCATTTTCCGCTAACTTGTGACAAAAAATAAAAAGTTCTATGAACTCACTATGCCCATCAGCGAATACCTTAGGGTGTCTACTTTCCGAAATGGGGTCATTTGTGGGGTTTTTCTACTGTCTGGGCATTGTAGAACCTCAGGAAACATGACAGGTGCTCAGAAAGTCAGAGCTGCTTCAAAAAGCGGAAATTCACATTTTTGTACCATAGTTTGTAAACGCTTTAACTTTTACCCAAACCATTTTTTTTTTTACCCAAACTTTTTTTTTTTATCAAAGACATGTAGAACAATAAATTTAGAGAAAAATGTATATATGGATGTCGTTTTTTTGCAAAATTTTACAACTGAAAGTGAAAAATGTCATTTTTTGCCAAAAAATCGTTAAATTTTGATTAATAACAAAAAAAGTAAAAATGTCAGCAGCAATGAAATACCACCAAATGAAAGCTCTATTAGTGAGAAGAAAAGGAGGTAAAATTCATTTGGGTGGTAAGTTGCATGACCGAGCAATAAACGGTGAAAATAGTGTAGTGCAGAAGTGTAAAAAGTGGCCTGTCATTAAGGGTGTTTAAGCTAAGGGGGCTGAAGTGGTTAAGGCTGTAATGTAACAAAATACGAAAAAAGTCAAGGGGGGTGAATACTTTTGCAGGGCACTGTATAAAGTGCACGTGTATCTCACACCAAAAATTAGTATATGTCACCCACCGAACTAACAGACGGATTAACTATATTCATTTTCCTGTCAAGTATGCAGTGCAGGCGTACCTCACACCAAAAATGGGAATATGTCACCCACCGAACTAACAGATGGATTAACTATATTCATTTTCCTGTCACACATGCAGTGCAGGTGTACCTCACACCAAAAATAGGTACATGTCACCCACCATAATGGATGAACATCGGCCGGGACGATCCACAAACGAGTGTTAGCGATCAAATGTTCGTAAACTGCGCGTTCACGGCGGGCCCCATTCACTTTAATGGCAGGCGAACCTGAAAAACCTTCAGGTCATATTTGCAGTCAGCAAACACTTACTAGAATTACACAAATAGTCCAACAACATGAACAGCGATATACCAGAGGGGGATCAATGGCAAAAATTCCCACCAAAAAATATGTATTTTAATCAGGGGCCATTTTTATGCGTCTTAAAGGGAAATTCTCAAAAATGTGCCCTGCTGGAGCCTAGGAAGATTTTATTCCCCATCGGTTTGATGTATACAAATGTGCAGTACTCTGCATTTTTGTATCCTGCAGAGTCCATAGGGATGTGAACACAGCCCTAGTGTTAGAATAAGCACCAGTACACCAGAGGGGAGGCCGCCATGTACTGACAGAGCGCTACCTGGTCTTGGTGGTCAGGGATGAGGACTGTTTCCCAAGGATCATTTTCTACTGGGAAATACAGGGCACAGTATAATACACTAGAATCTATATAATATAAAGATATTAGCCCTACCACTGAATAATAATACAATTAGGTGGTCATTTATTATATAGAAATACATCTATGTTAGGTGTATTTCTGAAAAATGCAAACAAGAAATATATATAAAAATAGAAATGCAAACAAAAAAGAAATAAAATTTAAAATTATATATATATATATATATATATATATATATATATATATATATATATATAGTTCACTGCGTTTTACATCTTCTAGGGCGGTTCTGTGAACACGGACGATTTTATGTTTGCTCAAATGCCTGTTGATCTTATACTTCTGTGAGCATAAGAAAACATGTTGATATATGGAAAATTGGTGGACCTTCACTATGTGCTCCAAGTTCTAATATCCACAGAAGGGTCGTTCTGGGACAAGAACTATCTTCTGTTGGAACTCAGGTGTTCGGCTGCATTGAAAAGAACTGTCATCTCCTCACCATCACTCAGAAGCCACAGCCTATGTGAGGCAGCGCGACCCCTTTGTTGAAGTATTTCTGACACAGATTGTGGCACAAAGGTCCTTAGCACTGCAATCTGCATATTTTTCCCGCTCATGCTAGGTCTAAAAAAGGATGGCGTGGGCAGGGAAAGGGATACAGTTATGGCCATCCGGTTATTGGATACCACCGCCATACATTGACTGGATAACACCTCTGTACAGTGACCGGATATCACCGCCATACCGTGACCGGATAAAAGGGTATAAGAGGGCACAGTACAGGGAATAACTAGGGGCACTGCACAGTGTGTGGTAAGAGGGCACAATGCAGGGTATAAGGGGGCACAGTACAGGGTGAGGGGCACAGTACAGGGTGAGGGGCACAGTCACATGACCCTGTGACATTAGAAGGTCCTTATGGTGAATGTGGTTCATACGCCGCCATAATGAGAGGCAGAGTAGTGAGACAAGCGTGTTATTATGTGGCTAGAGATAAAAAATGTAACTGTTGGCCACTACAGGCCCCAAAAATTAGGCAATAGACATTCACCTGACAGCAAAGAACTTTGGATTATGTGGCTGGAGGTACATTAGGCGGTCACAGGATAAATATGTAACTGTCGGCCAGTACAGGCCCCAAAAATTAGCCAATAGGCATTCACCTGACAGCAAAGAACTTTGGATTCTGTGGTTGGAGGTACATTAGGCGGTCGTAGGATAAATATGTAACTGTCGGCCAGTACAGGCCCCAAAAATTAGGCATTCATCTGACATAAAAGGCCTTTTATGCCGCTGTATATACATAAGGCAACGATCATTCTTTGTTCTGTGTGTTGGCGGATATGTGTGGGCTGGCATGAGGAAATTCAATTACACGTGGTCATCACAGGTGTTGAATTCCTCCGAGATCCATGCCTCATTCATTTTTTTAAATGTGAGGTAGTACACACTGTCATGAGCTAGGAGAGTGCGCTTATCAGTCACGATACCCCCTGCTGCGCTGAACGTCCTTTCGGGCAGGACCCTCGACGAGGGGCAAGCCAAGAGTTCCAAGGCAAATTGTGCCAGCTCTGGCCACAGGTCAAGCCTGCACACCGAGTAGTCAAGGGGTTCCTAGCTTCTCAGAGCTTCCACATCAGCCGTTAACCCGATGTAGTCGGACACCTGTCAGAATAGGCGTTCCCTGAGGCTGGATCCATAGGGCGGCTGTCGATGGGTTGGCTGCAAGAATGATCTCATATCTGGTGACCAACACATCTTCAAACTGCCCTCTTTTTGCAGGCGCGATAGGATTGGAACCCGCAACTGTTTTGCTGTGGGTGTAAATTCCTCTGCCAATGCCCGCAACAGCAGAATGCAGCATCTCTTGCAGCAATGCCTGGAAATGCTGCATTCTGAAAGCCCTCTGTCATGCTGGTAACATGTCCGCCATTTTGTGTTTGTACCGGGGGTCTAAGTACGGTGCCACCCAGTACAGGTCCTTGACCTTTATGCTTTTTATACGGGGGTCCATCTTCAAACACTGGAGCATGAAGGCCCACATTTGCACTAAATTGGAAGCAGTGGAGCGCCCTGGCTCCTTCTCATCGCCCAGGAGAATTTCGTGCTCGGTCTCCTCCCCCCAGCCACGGACAACACCAGGGATCCCCAAAAAGTTTCAAGGCTGCTCTTCTTGCTCCTCCTCCGAGCCACCATCCTCCTCTGACTCCTCTTCAGACTCCTGCTGACTTGTCTCAAATGGAGTAGCCCCCCCTGGGAATTCATTCAGCATTGAGACTTCCTCATCTTCCGCTCTTCAGTGGCTTGATCAATAACACGACGCAATGCACGCTCCAGAAAGAAGGCGTAATGTAAGATGTCACTGATGGCGCCCTGGCTGCGACTGACCAGTTTGGTGATCTCATCAAATGGCCACAGAAGTCTGCATGCGTCGCGCATGAGCAGCCACTGGCGAGGTGAAAAATAAACAAGCTCCCCAAAACCTGTCCTGCCGCAGAGTTCGTACAGGTAGTCGTTAATGGCATGTTTCTGCTAGAGCAGCCTATCAAGCATATACAAGGTGGAGTTCCAGCGCGTCTGGCTGTCACAAATCAGACGTTTGACGGGCAAGTGGTGTCGCCACTGAACATCAGCAAGGCGAGCCATGGCCGTGTAAGATCTTCTGAAATGGCCAGGAAAAGGTTTTCCTGGCCTGCCGCAAGACGTCCTGGTATTTGGCAACGAATCGCTGCACGACTAAGTTCAGGACGTGTGCCATGCACGACACGTGTGTCATTTTGCCCTGATTCAGCACGCTCAGCAGTTTGGCACCGTTGTTGCACGCCACTTTACCAACTGTCAAATTGAGCGGGGTTAGCCACTGATCGGCCTGTGACCGCAGAGCTAAAAGCAGTGCAGGAGCGGTGTGGCTCTTGGCTTCCAGGCACAACAGCCGCAGCACAGCATTGCAAAGTCTCACCTGGCATGTCGAATAGATTCTGGGGAGCTTGTCAAGGAGGAGACAGAGGATGGAGTAGGAGAAGGAGAGGCCGGCCTGCATGCAATCAGTGGCGATAGCACCAAATCTACACGGGTGCCATGGGTTACATGCTTGATGGCCGTTCGAAGGTTCACCCAGTTGGCAGTAAGAGTTATGTACCTTCCCTGCCCATGTTTGCTAGACCACGTGTCTGTGGTCAGATGTATCTTGGCACCAACACTGTGTGCCAGAGATATATTAACTTGCCTCTGAACGTGGCCATATAGTTCAGAGCTGCCCTTCTAGGAGAAATATTTCCTTCCGGGGACCTTCCATTGCGGTGTGCCAATGGCCACAAATTTTCTAAAGGCCTAAGAGTCCACCAATTTATTTGGCAGTAGTTGGCGGGCTAGCAGTTCTGACAAGCCAGCGGTCAGCCGTTGGGCAAGAGGATTATCCGGCGTCATCATTTTTATACGCTCGAACATTTGGGCCACGGAAGCCTGCCTTTTGCAAGATGAACGCGACGACGGCATGGTGGAAGGTGGAGTGGAGTACAAATGGGAGGAGAGAGGAGAAGGAGAAGAGGCAGGTCGTGGAGCGCCAGGAGTGTGGCTTTGTGGGTTCTGACGGCGTTGCTCCCACTGGGCTCAGTGATAGGAGGCCAGGTGCCTTCTTAAGGCGGTCGTCCCTAGGTGAGTGTTGGGCTTACCGTGACTTATGCGTTGACAGCACAGGCTGCAGATGTCAACACTATTGTCAGCAGCTGACACGTTAAAAAAAGCCCACACTGCGGAGCCATGTGTCAGCGTCCTGGGAGCGCAAGATGTGAACGTGCATGGTGGATGGCTCGCTTCAGATACATTTGCAGTCTGCTTTTTGCCTCCTGTGCACTGCGAGTACTGCCTGCTTCTCCTCCCTATCTGCTGCTCCCTCTCCCCCTCTGATCTCCCCTCTTCTTCCTCTCTTGTGGGCACCCACGTCATCATCGTCACCTTCACCACCACTGACATTAGAGATCTCCAAGTAGGCAGCAACAGCGGAGATCACCCTCCTTGTGCTGATCTGGGTACTGTCGTCAGACCGCAGGGTGGCGGACGTTTCTACCTTCTCTTCCTCATCCGATGCCAAGAATGGCTGCGCATCAGTAAGGTCTGGGAAAATAATTCCACTGATTCGAGTGGAGGGGCTATGGTGGTGGTGGTGTCTTTGGGGGTGCACACAGCAGAGAGTGAGGAGGGTGCAGAAGCGGAAGGCTGAGTGAGCCACTCTGGTGCGACCTTTGAAGTTATCGCATGCGTCTTCTCCAACTTCCCACTTAGGCTCTGGCCTAGTGCACCTGCCCGAACCCCTACCACCCCTGTGGAATGGCCTGCCTCTTCCTCTGCCTGTCATTTTCAAAATGACACTGTGCCAAAGTCCCTAGAGAAGAGCAGTATTTGTGGAAGCTGATATATGGCAGGCCTCAATCAGTTGTTAGATGAAGCAGGTATATCAAAATCCGCAATCTGTATTTTGTGGACGCAGATAGACCAGAAGTTTGGACACACCTTCTCATTCAAAAGAGTTTTCTTTATTTTCATGACTATGAAAATTGTATATTCACACTGAAGGTATCAAAACTATGAATTAACACATGTGGAATTATATTCATAGCAAACAAGTGTGAAACAACTGAAAATATGTCATATTCTAGGTTCTTCAAAGTAGCCACCTTTTGCTTTGATTACTGCTTTGCACACTCTTGGCATTCTCTTGATGAGCTTCAAGAGGTAGTCCCCTGACATGGTTTTCACTTCACAGGTGTGCCCTGTCAGGTTTAATAAGTGGGATTTCTTGCCTTATAAATGGGGTTGGGACCATCAGTGGCGTTGAGGAGAAGTCAGGTGGATACACAGCTGATAGTCCTACTGAATATACTGTTAGAATTTGTATTATGGCAAGAAAAAAGCAGCTAAGTAAAGAAAAACGAGTGGCCATCATTACTTTAAGAAATGAAGGTCGGTCAGTCAGTCAGCCGAAAAATTGGGAAAACTTTGAAAGTAAGGGCTATTTGACCATGAAGGAGAGTGATGGGGTGCTGCGCCAGATGACCTGGCCTCCACAGTCACCGGACCTGAACCCAATCGAGATGGTTTGGGGTGAGCTGGACCGCAGAGTGAAGGCAAAAGGGCCAGCAAGTGCTAAGCATCTCTGGGAACTCCTTCAAGACTGTTGGAAGACCATTTCAGGGGACTACCTCTTGAAGCTCATCAAGAGAATGCCAAGAGTGTGCAAAGCAGTAATCAAAGCAAAAGGTGGCTACTTTGAAGAACCTAGAATATGACATATTTTCAGTTGTTTCACACTTGTTTGTTATGTATATAATTCCACATGTGTTAATTCATAGTTTTGATGCCTTCATAATCATGAAAATAAAGAAAACTCTTTGAATGAGAAGGTGTGTCCAAACTTTTGGTCTGTAATGTATGGAAAACCTATATCACTATTTTGTGGAAACTGATATATGGAAGGCCTCGATCAGTTGTTAGTTGAAGCAGGTATATCACCCTCAAGCAGTAATTTTGTGGACACAGGTATATGGAAAACCTCTGTCACTATTTTGTGGAAGCGGATATATTGCAGGCCTCAATCAGTTGTTAATTGAAGCAGGTATATCAAAACCAGCAATCTGTATTTTGTGGACGCAGATATATGGAAAACCTCAATCACTATTTTGTGGAAGCTGATAGATCGCAGCCCTCAATTAGTATTTTATGGAAGCATACAAATGCACTATAATATACACTGCTCAAAAAAATAAAGGGAACACAAAAATAACATCCTAGATCTGAATTAATGAAATATTCTTCTGAAATACTTTGTTCTTTACATAGTTGAATGTGCTGACAACAAAATCACACAAAACTAAAAATAAAAATTTTTCTCAACCCATTGAGGTCTGGATTTGAAGTCACACTCAAAATTTAAGTTTAAAAACACACTACAGACTGATCCAACTTTGATGTAATGTCCTTAAAACAAGTCAAAATGAGGCTCAGTAGTGTGTGTGGCCTCCACGTGCCTGTATGACCTCCCTACAATGCCTGTGCATGCTCCTGATGAGGTGGCGGACAGTCTCCTGAGGGATCTCCTCCCAGACCTGGACTAAAGCATCTGCCAACTCCTGGACAGTCTGTGGTGCAACGTGACGTTGGTGGATAGAGCGAGACATGATGTCCCAGATGTGCTCAATTGGATTCAGGTCTGGGGAACGGGCGGGCCAGTCCATAGCATCAATGCCTTCGTCTTTCAGGAACTGCTGACACACTCCAGCCACATGAGGTCTAGCATTGTCTTGCATTAGGAGGAACCCAGGGCCAACCGCACCAGCATATGGTCTCACAAGGGGTCTGAGGATCTCATCTCGGTACCTAATGGCAGTCAGGCTACCTCTGGCGAGCACATGGAGGGCTGTGCGGCCCTCCAAAGAAATGCCTCCCCACACCATAACTGACCCAATGCCAAACCGGTCATGCTGGAGGATGTTGCAGGCAGCAGAACGTTCTCCACGGCATCTCCAGACTCTGTCACGTGTGCTCAGTGTGAACCTGCTTTCATCTGTGAAGAGCACAGGGCGCCAGTGGCGAATTTGCCAATCTTGGTGTTCTCTGGAAAATGCCAAACGTCCTGCACGGTGTTGGGCTGTAAGCACAACCCCCACCTGTGGACGTCGGGCCCTCATATCACCCTCATGGAGTCTGTTTCTGACCGTTTGAGCAGACACATGCACATTTGTGGCCTGGTGGAGGTCATTTTGCAGGGCTCTGGCAGTGCTCCTCCTGTTCCTCCTTGCACAAAGGCGGAGGTAGCGGTCCTGCTGCTGGGTTGTTGCCCTCCTACGGCCTCCTCCACATCTCCTGGTAGCGCCTCCATGCCTTGGACCATGCCTCCATGCCTAATTGCCTATAATTTCCACCTGTTGTCTATCCCATTTGCACAACAGCATGTGAAATTGATTGTCACTCAGTGTTGCTTCCTAAGTGGACAGTTTGATTTCACAGAAGTGTGATTGACTTGGAGTTATATTGTGTTGTTTAAGTGTTCCCTTTATTTTTTTGAGCAGTGTACTTTTTTATGTTAGAAAGTATATTATCAGTATATTACACCCCTCTGTGTATCACACCTATCGATAGCACAACGTTACCAGTCCTTAAAATGACTTTTGTGACCCTATTAGCTAGCGTTTGGTGTCCCTAAGTTCCTAACAGCCTGTCCTTGCTCCAAAATGCAACCTCTCCCTACACTGGCAAAACACAATGTAAATTGGCTGCCAGATCGGGTTCTGTTATAGGGTTTGAGGTGTATTCATGTACTGAAACATCTCAATTGGCTATCCTGTCCCACCTGATGGATGTGTCATGGGCAAAGTTCGGCACAATGCAAAAGAATATGGCGCACGCAGACATCACCATATGTTCGGCGGATCGAGAACGCGCAAAGTTCGCCGCAAACCGACCGCCGGGCAAAACCACAAGGCCATCACTACCCACCGAACTAACAGACAGATTAACTATATTAATTTGCTTGTCACACATACAGTGCACGTGTATCTCACACTAAAAATGGGTATATGTCACCGGCCGAACTAACAGTCAGATTAACTACACTGCTCAAAAAAATAAAGGGAACACTTAAACAACACAATGTAACTCCCAAGTCAATCACACTTCTGTGAAATCAAACTGTCCACTTAGGAAGCAACACTGAGTGACAATCAATTTCACATGCTGTTGTGCAAATGGGATAGACACCAGGTGGAAATTATAGGCAATTAGCAAGACATCCCCAATAAAGAAGTGGTTCTGCAGGTGGTGATCACAGACCACTTCTCAGTTCCTATGCTTCCTGGCTGATGTTTTGGTCACTTTTGAATGCTGGCGGTGCTTTCACTCTAGTGGTAGCATGAGACGGAGTCTACAACCCACACAAGTGGCTCAGGTAGTGCAGCTTACACATCAATGCGAGCTGTGGCAAGAAGGTTTGCTGTGTCTGTCAGCGTAGTGTCCAGAGCATGGAGGCGCTACCAGGAGACAGGCCAGTACATCAGGAGACGTGGAGGAGGCCGTAGGAGGGCAACAACCCAGCAGCAGGACCGCTACCTCCGCCTTTGTGCAAGGAGGAACAGGAGGAGCACTGCCAGAGCCCTGCAAAAGGACATCCAGTAGGCCACAAATGTGCATGTGTCTGCTCAAACGGTCAGAAACAGACTCCATGAGGGTGATATGAGGGCCCGACGTCCACAGGTGGGGGTTGTGCTTACAACCCAACACCGTGCAGGACGTTTGGCATTTGCCAGAGAACACCAAGATTGGCAAATTCGCCACCTGAAAGCAGGTTCACACTGAGCACATGTGACAGACGTGACAGAGTCTTGAGACGTCGTGGAGAACGTTCTGCTGCCTGCAACATCCTCCAGCATGACCGGTTTGGCATTGGGTCAGTAATGGTGTGGGGTGGCATTTCTTTGGAGGGCCGCACAGCCCTCCATGTGCTCGCCAGAGGTAGCCTGACTGCCATTAGGTACCGAGATGAGATCCTCAGACCCCTTGTGAGACCATATGCTGGTGCTGTTGGCCCTGGGTTCCTCCTAATGCAAGACAATGCTAGACCTCATGTGGCTGGAGTGTGTCAGCAGTCCTTGCAAGACGAAGGCATTGATGCTATGGACTGGCCCGCCCGTTCCCCAGACCTGAATCCAATTGAGCACATCTGGGACATCATGTCTCGCTCTATCCACCAATGTCACGTTGCACCACAGACTGTCCAGGAGTTGGCAGATGCTTTAGTGCAGGTCTGGGAGGAGATCCCTCAGGAGACCGTCCGCCACCTCATCAGGAGCATGCACAGGCGTTGTAGGGAGGTCATACAGGCACGTGTAGGCCACACACACTACTGAGCCTCATTTTGACTTGTTTTAAGGACATTACATCAAAGTTGGATCAGCCTGTAGTGTGTTTTTCCACTTTAATTTTGAGGGTGACTCCAAATCCAGACCTCCATGGGTTGAACAATTTGATTTCCATTTTTTTTATTTTTGTGTGATTTTGTTGTCAGCACATTCAACTATGTAAAGAACAAAGTATTTCAGAAGAATATTTAATTAATTCAGATCTAGGATGTGTTATTTTTGTGTTCCCTTTTTTTTTTTTTGAGCAGTGTATATTAATTTCCCTGTCACCTATAAAGTGCACTTGTATCTCACACCAAAAATGGGTCTATGTCACCCACCGAACTAACAGACGGATTAACTATATTAATTTCCCTGTCACATATGCAGTGCAGGTGTACCTCACACCAAAAATGGGTATATGTCACCGGCCTAACTAACAGTCAGATTAACTATATTAATTTTTCTGTCACGTATAAAGTGCACGTGTATCTCACACCAAAAATGGGAATATGTCACCCACCTAATTAGCAGACGGATTAAATATATTAATTTCCCTGTCACATATGCAGTGCACGTGTATCTCACACCAAAAATGGGTATATATGTCACCGGTGGAATTAACAGTGAGATTAACTATATTAATTTCCCTGTCACATATGCTGAGCATGTGTATCTCACACCAAAAATGGGTATATGTTACCTAGCCGAACTAACAGTCAGATTAACTATATTAATTTCCATGTCACGTATAAAGTGGCTGTGTATCTCACACCAAAAATGGGAATAGGTCACCCACCGAACTAACAGACGGATTAACTATATTAATTTCCCTGTCACATATGCAGTGCACGTGTATCTCACACCAAAATTGGGTATATGTCACTCACTGAACTAACAGACAGATTAACTATAATAATTTCCCTGTCACACATGCAGTGCACGTGTATCTCACACCAAAAATGGGTATATGTCACCGGCCGAACTCAGTCAGATCAACTATAATAATTTCCCTGTCACTCATAAATTGCACGTGTATCTGTCATGAGGGTGTCAAGAACCACGCCTGACTCAGTTATACCCGGGGTCAGGAAGTCGCAGCGGTTGGCTGCGCGCTCTATGTAAGATAGGGCTGTTTCCTTATGGTAGCTTTCTGGGTTTGCTTTGCAACCCTTTTTGGCTCACTCAGGGATCCGTAGCTCCTTCTCCTCAGCTGTTCCTTGTCCAGCACTTCCAACCCCCTTATATTCCCCTCTCACACTTCTCTGGTTGCCAGATATAGAGCTTCCTGCCTGGACATCTATTCTGACCCTCTGGAGCTGTGTTGCGGCGTTCTCTGGTTGTTGGTCCAGAACGCTACCCTCCGGATCCCTGTTGGACCTTTGCGGTCTGCTGTGGTCGCCCACCTGGGTGTATGTGTTTGTCTGTATTGTCTGTCCTCTCCCTGGTGTTTCCCTCTTAGTGTCAGTGGTGCGGACTAGCGATCCCACCGGCCCGTTCACTATCTAGGGCTCATTTTAGGGAAAGCCAGGGTTTAGGCACGTGATCGCCGCACGGGTGAGGAACCCGTCTAGGGACGTCAGGGCAGTCAGGTGCCAGACGCAAGAGGAGTCAGGGGTCACCACCTTTCCCTCTCCTTTGGGCAGGGCTTTCCCTTTTCCCTCCCTGTGCGTGACGCCGGTCATTACAGTATCTCAGACAAAAAATGGGTATATGTCACCCATTGAGCTAACAAACAGATTAACTATATTAATTTCCCTGTCACATATGCAGTGCAGGTGTACCTCACACCAAAAATGGGTATATGTCACCCATCAAACTAACAGATGGGTTAACTATTATATTTTTGTGTCAGGAGTACAAAAATGGTGCATTGCACCCACAAAAAATCATTATAGGCCACCCACAAAACAAATAGCCAGATTCCTAACACTCTCCCTCACTTCAGCTGCCTGCTTCCTGTCCCTGCACTACTCAGAGCTGATGTGCGGTGCTACACATGATCCAGCTTGTAAAGAGGCTGGGTCACATGATGCACCAGCCAATCACAGCCATGGCATTACCAGGCATGGCTGTGATGGCTTATAAGTGCCCACAGCTTAAAAGCTTGTTGATTTGCTGTCCTGCAGCCTTTCAAAAGCTTTATTAAATGCCCAAACACCAAAGTTCGGGTCCGGGTAGCCGAACTCGCAAAGTTCGGTACGGACCCGAACTTTACAGTTCGGGTTCGCTCAACACTACCCCCTATACCCCCCCTCAGTAGTTACACTGCTCCCTATAGTGCCCCAGGAGTTTTAATGACCTCTATGGTGCCCCAGCAGTTAGTGCCCCAGTAGTTATAATGCTCTCTGTAGCAACTCCAGTAGTTATACGTTCCCAGAGGTGCGCCAGTAGTTATAATAAGCACCATTAGTTAAAATATGCCCCCTGTAATGTCCCTAGTATTCATCATTTTTCTCATTTAGTGCCTTTAGTAGCTTTACTGTCTCCCATTCGAGCCTCCAGTATTCAAAATGCCCCCTCAGTGACAAATTTAAAAAAAACAACACCTCACTTAGGCTATCTGCGATGCAGGCCACAGACCTCTTCCAGCCTGTGGCCTAATTTATCTGCATCCCTGTTCAGGTGGTTGCAATAATATCATCATGCTGATTGCGTCCTGGTGCAGAGAGTTGCAATGACCTCATCACGTTGTCTGAGACCCAGTGCAGGCAGTCGCGATGATGTCATCACATCACATCAAAACTGCCTGCATCACTATGGGCTCAAGGCTTTGGGCCTAATGGCTTGTAGCCTATGGGAATGAATGATGGGGTTCCTGTACACCGCCACAGTTTTCAAACACAGTTCACTAGGCAAAACATGCAGGTCCCAAGCACCGGAAGTTTTGGTTTAGAGATGGCCAGGAATATTTATGGGTATTTTGGTCTGCCATGAGTCCCCCAGGAACCTCGGGCCCTGGACGGCTGTCCAAAAACACTGTATTGTAATCTGCCATTGTGTGTAATATACTCCTTACTTTTCCTGTGAATTAACCAATTGTTTATCTACAGTATATTAAGACCAAACATTTGCATTCCATTGTGCTAATTGTGCATCCATTTTTGTCAGTTCTGACAGATATCCATTATCCAGTCATCAAACTAAAGCCTCATTCACACATCCGTGCTCAGATCCGTGAGCAGATGGTCAGTGATGCATCTGTGAAGCTGTCCGTGAAGGATGCGTGTTGGGTCCGTGTGTCCGTTTTGCATCCGTGTTTCACTTACACTGAACAGCTGAAAAATATTTTTTAAAGAATATCTTCTTAATGATCCGTGAAACACAGATGCAACACGGATGGCATCCGTGGTTTTCACAGACCTATAGACTATCATGGGCGTGATGGACAAAATCGAGCATGCATCCATGCTAAAACACGAATCCACGGACAGTGCTAAAACACTGATGTGTGAATACACACATTAAAATTAATGGGGACGTGTGCTGTCCGTGGAAAACACGTACAGCACACATCCGTGAAACACTGACTTGTGAATGAGGCTTTATTTGGACTTTTAAATCTCTAAAGCCTTTTGGATTCTGTCATTGCCAACTCTATCCACACATACAGATCCCGACATTACATGGATAGATAAAGCAGATATTCAACAGGCTGTTCTACAGGTTATTACATATAAGTTGTAAAGTCATTTAATCACATAATGTCACGGCTGGGATGGGGGAAACCCTCAGCCAGGCGATGTCTCTCTGAAGTATAGCTGTTAGGCCAGGAAGGGAATCAGGGAGCAGGTCACCTCCTAGCACATCCCTAATTCTGACCCTGTCTCCTAGCCGTATGAGCTGACCCTGATGGTGGGAGGGCTCATACACTGGAACCTGTAATTCCTACTAGCCCTCAGGGTGGCCCTGGACTAGGAGAAGGGTAAGACGACCTGTTCCTCCTTGACACGGAGCAACAGGAGTCTCACTGGCCAAGCTATAAAGGAGAAGGGGAACATATACAGACATATGGCAATGGCAGGTAGTTGAAACTAGTATCACACCTACCTGCCACAGACACACAGCCTGGAACCCGTGCACAAGTGCTGCAGTCCACAACAACATAGACGGACACACCAAACATCACACAGGAACCATACGCTGCAATAAACATAAAGACACCACTAGACATATAATATAAAAGAACAATAATGTCTAACATAAGTTTTATGACCACAAGGGTGGCCCTCTCTGGCAGATGGTATAAGGGACCAGGAGGGTGCCTCCAGCTTACAAACAAGGCTGGAGTACCCCTCAGACATCAGGTCTCAACTGAGGCTTTATAGCCCAAAGTAGCCACACCCATACTCAGACACACCCAGTGTTCACACAGAGAATGGAATTAACCCTTCTCACACCAGGGAAGGGAAGACAGCAACTTAAAGGGAGAAAGTGCACACAAACACACTCACCTGTTGCCGCCGGCAACGGCATGCGTGGCAACCATGTCCTGAGGAACAGCCAGCAGGCCGAGACACTGCCACCACATGCACACAACACCAGACGTTGCCACGGACAACCACAAGTGAAGGGAGGTGTCACAATGCACACAACCTCGTGCACAACAAACAGACAAAGTGCATAGACAAAACTACACGTTGCCAAAGACAACCGCATGCATATCTGTTGTCCGCGGCAACTGCACTTGAGGCATACAACTAAGTGCCCCCAGCTGCGGTTGACACAACACCCAGACCGCGGGCAACTAAATGCGGCTCCCAAGTGCATACATACACACACACCCAACCAGGTGAAACCGCATGCACTTGACAGTAAGCTGCCTAGCAACAGCTCAGGCTGCTATACTGCCAAGTACCAATCATGTTGCCAGCGGCAACCACACGTGAGGCAACATACTACAGCCCTCAACCTGTGATTGATGACAAGACAAGACCGCAGGCAACTGCCTGCGGTTCCAGAGTCACGACCATGACCATGGGTCGTGACACATAATGAGTACTCAAATTCATCATGTGCAGTTACATATCTCTATGACCATGTAAATGTTCATTCATGTTCTCTGCTGGGGGCATATTTCTAGTCAATAGATTCTATATAGCATGTTATAATGATTCCAGACACAGCGACTGTCTTGTAAAAGGAGAAATAATCCACCTATTTGACTTTCATAAGGATATGTTTATCATATTCTTCAGCAGTTATCTAAATTATTACCATCTATCTGAGGGGTAAATGCAGAGAATCATTTCCTTTTAATGTCCATGTGTTCCATATTGTGGATTATAAGACTTTAATTCATACCTCAATATACTCTAATTTGTAGTTTATTGTAAAATTTGCAATATACTATATATATATATATATAGCAAACAAAACATATATATAATATATATATATATATATATATAGTAAGGGATCACTCTCTCTCTCAGTGGGTCTTAATCAAAGATTTCTTGCAAACAACAGGATTGAAGTCTAAACGATGCTTTATTTTCTAGCACTTTAGCACAATACAGCAACCAAAAATACTCCTGCCCATCTAGGCACTACCTAATACATAATTCATTCCCTGACTCACCTCTAAAGAACACAGTTCACAGACGTTATCAGATTCAACTTTCTCAGCCCAAATAGTCCAGCAGCCTCCAGGCTGTGAATACCACAACATCAGTACCTTTGGGGAATTGTGGCCCAGAAGTCCGTCTGACTCTGGCCGTGAGACCTTTTCTCCGCAGGCGTCGCTAGGTCCCCCAAACTCAGGCTTCCTCAGCCTTTCTCTCTCACTCTCAGGCCTTCTCAGCCTTTGCTTTGCCCTGCCTAACACATAGAGGGTTGGTTTTATGCCTCCTTGATTAGAGCAGGCCTCACCTGCGATCACCTCAGGTGAAAGGGAATACCTGTGACGGAAGGGTGTGGACTGGCAGATCCCACTACCAAACCTATCCGCCAATCCAAGTAAAATCTAGCCCAGAAGAAAATGTATACAAAACTGTCTCCGCAAACTATACACACGCCTTCCCTAACTGTCCACATTACCACAATATATATATATAGTGACACAGTAAAGGCAGTTTTATGGGGAGGCAGGTATTTTCCTCCCAGTGTGTGCTGCTGTACTGATTAGCGGCCAGGTGGGGTCAAACACCGGACTGGATCTCATGTGCCAGTCCGGGTTTTGGCAACACCTAGCTGCCTTTAAAAGACAGCTGGGTTCAGCAAAAAAAAAAAAAGATCTCTGTATTGGGATCTGAGGCTTGTGCCGGGCTTGGAGGGATGAGACCAGTGTGAGGGAAAACAGGCCGCCTAAAGCCTGTTCATGAACTCTTTGAGGCAGAACTGCCAGCAGGGTGTGCACTAACACCAAAACCACAAGGTGACTTTTTGTGTTGAATGTGACTTTTTGTTTATGAACTTGCCAAGAGTGTGAATAAACACTGAACTGTTTGATTTAAGAACTGGTTGGTGCCTCTATACTGCGTCCGCTTATCCTGTCTACCAGAGCGAATCCCCACAATATACTTTAGCAGAAGAACCCTGTTTCGCACGGGTATATTTTATCAACATTTAATGTTTGTATGTCGTTAAAAGATATCGACAGTATCCACTATAGCAGTGACATCTACAGTACCCTGCCCCTTTAACAGTAACCTCCATAGCGGCCTGCCCCCTTAACAGTAACATCCAAAGCGCTCTCCCCTCTAACAGTGACCTCCACAGCGGCAGCCCCTTTATTAGTGACCTCAACAGTAGTGATGAGCGGCAGGGGCAATATTCGAATTCGCGATATTTCGCGAATATTTGGGCGAATAGTCGCCATATATTCGAGAATTCGCGAATTCATGATCTCCAGGCATTATTTTCTTGAATGCGAAAATTTGCATAAAATTTGCATAAAATATTCACATAAAAATTTGCATGAACTGGTATTTTAAAAAAAATCTAATATTCGCAATTACGAATATATTTAGCGATATTCAAAATATTTGCGAATTCTCAAAATGCCGATATTCGCGATAAAAATTTGCAATTCGAATATTCATGATCAACACTACTCAACAGTCCCTCGTCTCGTTAACAGTGATTTCCACAATATCCTGCCCCCTTAACAGTGACCTCCACAGAGCTCCGTTCCCTTAAAATGTGACCTCCACAACACCCCACGCCCTTAACAGTGACCTTTTCAGGACCCCGCCCCTTAACACTGACCTCCATGGCGGACCGTCCCCTTAAGGCCTCTTGCACACGAACATTTTTTTTCCGTTTACGTTCCGTTTTTTGCTTTCCGTATACGGACTGTATATGGAACCATTCATTTCAATGGATCCGCAAAAAAAAAACTGAAGATACTCCGTATGCCTTCTGTTTCCGTATTTCCGTTTTTCCGTTCCGTTCAAAGATAGAACATGTTCCATTATTGTCCGCATATCATACAAGGATAGCACTGTTCTATCAGGGGCCAGCTGTTCTATTCCGCAAAAAACGGAATGCACACGGACGTCATCCGTATATTTTGTGGATCCATTTTTTGCAGACAGCAAAATACTGAAAAAGCCATACGGTCGTGTGCAAGTGGCCTAACTGTGACCTCCACCATTCCCTGCCCCCTTAACAGAGACCTCCACAACACCCGCCCCTTTAACAGTGACCTGCACAGCATCCCACCCCTTTAACAGTGACCTCCACAGCAGCCCGCCCCCTTAACAATAACCTCCACAGCAGTCCGCCCCTTTAACAGTGACCTCCACAGCGGCTGCCCCTTTATTAGTGAACTCCACAGTACCCCATCTCCTTAACAATGATTTCCACAACACCCCATCCCCTTAATAGTGGCCTCTACAGAAATCTGCCACTTAACACTGATCTCCACAGCAGCCTGCCCCTAGGGTAGCCAGAGGTCCGGTTTCAGGCCAGACAGTCCATCTTTCAGACTTTGTCCTCCGTCCGGCGCAGGGCCTTGATGGACACAGGGATGTCCTTTTGAACAGCTCACTCTCAGACAGCAGCAGATTTTTAGCCTTCATTTTTTCAATTCCCGTCGGCTGCCGAGTTGGAGGGGGGTGGCCTAGCGGGACCTGGGGGCGGGGTTTTTAAGTCATCTTCTGAGGGTGGCCTGAATGGGTACCCTACCTCCACAGCACTCGGCTCCCTTAACAGTGTCATCCACAGCGCCCTGCCCCTTTAAAGCTGACCTACAGCAGTGAAGAAAAATGGCTAGGTTGTTATGGAAACCTGGTGTAACACTGTGTGAATGTGGAGACTAAGGGCCTGCAAGCTTCTATTGGCTGATAAGGGTCATGTGACCAGGCTTCTACTGGCTAATGTGTTTTTTTGGAAATATCTCAGAAACGGTACGTGCTAGAGAGCTGAGACTCAGTCTAAAACCTTCCCGGACACTTGATGTACCAGTGTGCCAAATTTGGTGATTTCGTAAATGTGACGGTGCAGATTCCTTTAGCGGACCTACATACAGGGAGTGCAGAATTATTAGGCAAATGAGTATTTTGACCACATCATCCTCTTTATGCATGTTGTCTTACTCCAAGCTGTATAGGCTCGAAAGCCTACTACCAATTAAGCATATTAGGTGATGTGCATCTCTGTAATGAGAAGGGGTGTGGTCTAATGACATCAACACCCCATATTAGGTGTGCATAATTATTAGGCAACTTCCTTTCCTTTGGCAAAATGGGTCAAAAGAAGGACTTGACAGGCTCAGAAAAGTCAAAAATAGTGAGATATCTTGCAGAGGGATGCAGCACTCTTAAAATTGCAAAGCTTCTGAAGCGTGATCATCGAACAATCAAGCGTTTCATTCAAAATAGTCAACAGGGTCGCAAGAAGCGTGTGGAAAAACCAAGGCGCAAAATAACTGCCCATGAACTGAGAAAAGTCAAGCGTGCAGCTGCCAAGATGCCACTTGCCACCAGTTTGGCCATATTTCAGAGCTGCAACATCACTGGAGTGCCCAAAAGCACAAGGTGTGAAATACTCAGAGACATGGCCAAGGTAAGAAAGGCTGAAAGACGACCACCACTGAACAAGACACACAAGCTGAAACGTCAAGACTGGGCCAAGAAATATCTCAAGACTGATTTTTCTAAGGTTTTATGGACTGATGAAATGAGAGTGAGTCTTGATGGGCCAGATGGATGGGCCCGTGGCTGGATTGGTAAAGGGCAGAGAGCTCCAGTCCGACTCAGACGCCAGCAAGGTGGAGGTGGAGTACTGGTTTGGGCTGGTATCATCAAAGATGAGTTTGTGGGGCCTTTTCGGGTTGAGGATGGAGTCAAGCTCAACTCCCAGTCCTACTGCCAGTTTCTGGAAGACACCTTCTTCAAGCAGTGGTACAGGAAGAAGTCTGCATCCTTCAAGAAAAACATGATTTTCATGCAGGACAATGCTCCATCACACGCGTCCAAGTACTCCACAGCGTGGCTGGCAAGAAAGGGTATAAAAGAAGAAAATCTAATGACATGGCCTCCTTGTTCACCTGATCTGAACCCCATTGAGAACCTGTGGTCCATCATCAAATGTGAGATTTACAAGGAGGGAAAACAGTACACCTCTCTGAACAGTGTCTGGGAGGCTGTGGTTGCTGCTGCACGCAATGTTGATGGTGAACAGATCAAAACACTGACAGAATCCATGGATGGCAGGCTTTTGAGTGTCCTTGCAAAGAAAGGTGGCTATATTGGTCACTGATTTGTTTTTGTTTTGTTTTTGAATGTCAGAAATGTATATTTGTGAATGTTGAGATGTTATATTGGTTTCACTGGTAAAAATAAATAATTGAAATGGGTATATATTTGTTTTTTGTTAAGTTGCCTAATAATTATGCACAGTAATAGTCACCTGCACACACAGATATCCCCCTAAAATAGCTAAAACTAAAAACAAACTAAAAACTACTTCCAAAAATATTCAGCTTTGATATTAATGAGTTTTTTGGGTTCATTGAGAACATGGTTGTTGTTCAATAATAAAATTAATCCTCAAAAATACAACTTGCCTAATAATTCTGCACTCCCTGTACACACACACACACACACACATACATACACTCAGCTTTATATATTAGATATACAGTATATATATATATATATATATATATATATGTGTGTTGGGGTGTTGTTGATACCACTGTTAAGGGGATGAGGTACTGTGGAAGTCACTAATAAAGGGGCATCTGCTGTGGAGGTCACTGTTAAGGGGGCGGGATGCTGCGGAGGTCACTCTTAAAGGGAAGGGCTGCTGCGGAGGTCACTGTTAAAGGGGCAGGATGCTGTGGAGGTCACTGTTAAAGGGGCGGGTGCTGTGGAGGTCTCTATTAAGGGGCAGGGAACGGTGGAGGTCACAGTTAAGGGGATGGTCCGCTATGGAGGTCAGTGTTAAGGGGGCGAGGTGTTGTGGAGGTCACATTTTAAGATAACAGAGCTCTGTGAAGGTCACTGTTAAGGGGGCTGGCTATTGTGGAAATCACTGTTAACGAGACGGGGTACTGTGAAGGTCACTAATAAAGGGGCGACCACTGTGGAGGTCACTGTTAAAGGGGTGTGGTAATGTAGATGTCACTGTTATAGTGGATACTGTCTATCTTTTAACGCACACACAAACATTAAATGAAATAGATGAAATATACCTGTGCGAAGCTGGGTCCTTCTGCTAGAATATATATATATATATTTTTTTTTAATTATTATTATTATTATTATTATTTTATTATTATTTATATATATATATATATATATATATATATATATATATATATATATTTATTGATATGCATCGACATTGCATCACCAAGAAGGACAAACCATAAGGTTATGCATATCAAGGTAGTAGCAGGTGTCCCTAAGATCTGCAGTTGATCAAATTTTCAAGCACCTAGCTCCAATCTGTGGCATGTGGGAGAGACATAAAAGACAGACTGAAAGCAAAGTTTTTAGCCACAAGTTCCTGATGTGGCAGTTATCATCATTTGTCACAAACTGAGAGGGATAGAACCCTTGAACTGAGAGACCTTGGTTCATTACTTGAGCAGATCGCTATGTGCCTAGGCCAAGATGTCAGCACTGTTCAACATTGTGTGTCCCAAGGTTTGGGAGAACAACAACAAACTGGATTGACAGCAAAAGGTGCACAGAGTTAAACCTCTGAATGAAGATCATCTGATTAGAAGAATGGTACATAGTGATCCATTCTGTACTGCAAGTGAAATTGGACATCCCATCCCAAGCCTAGGGCGGCAAATAGTGTCTACACAAACCATCAGAAGACATTGGCACAACACTGTGCTACAAGTCACATGTCCAGCTACAGGTGTTCCATTGACCTTACACCACTGCTAAAGATGAGCGAAAAATTAGATTTACACCGAATGCGAATTTCCTCGTGCTTCGTGGTAACGAATCGCATTTTTTCCTAAAATGGCGGCTGCAAGTGTGAGGAAATGGAGAAAGGAACTCTGGGAAGGCAGGATCACCCATACTGACATGCATGCAGCCAATCAGCAGCCAGCCAGTCCTGTGATGTCACAGCCCTATAAAAAGCGCAGCCATCTTAGATTCTGCCATTTACCAGTGTACTTAGTGCAGGGAGAGATGTCTGCAGGCGCTAGGGACAGTGATAAAAAAAACGTCATTGTGCTAAAAAAAAATTTTTTTACAAGTGTAGGGAAAGATTATTCAAGGTGTAGGGAAAGGATAGGGAGGAATCATTCCATAGCATTTCTGTTGAACAGGGTTCAGTCAGGGAGGTGACAGCCTGGGTAATAGGAACAATCCGATTACACCTTGCCGCACTGACTAGCGATCCAAATTGCCATTATACAGCTCTGTAATTAAAGCAAACCGTTCTTATTAGGGTGCAAGTGCTGTTTGATCCAGGCTTTAACAGGGGTTATTACATGGAAATATTTATACGTTTTATTTTCTCTAGTACGGTGCAGTTATATGTTCTAAAGCATTTTTTGTCTTGTATTAGTGGGAAAAATGGCTTATTAGTCGTTGTGTGGTGAAGTGCTAAAATTACAGCCCTTTTTGTCATGTATTAGTAGCAAAAGTAAAATATATTTGACGCTCAGTGGTGCAGTTATCTGATCTAAAGCCATTTTTTCCATGTATTATTGGAAAAAGAAAAAATAAATTTGCCACTCAGCGGTGCAGTTATCTGTTTTAAAGCCCTTTTTTGCATTTATTAGTGGAAAAAGGAAAAATATCTTTGCCGCTCAGCTGGGCAGTTATCTGTTTTAAAGCCCTTTTTTGTGTGCATTAGTGGAAAAAGGAAAAATATCTTTGCCACTCAGCGGTGCAGTTATCTGTTTTAAAGCCCTTTTTTGCATTTATCAGTGGAAAAAGGAAAAATATCTTTGCCACTCAGCGGTGCAGTTATCTGTTTTAAAGCCCTTTTTTGTGTGTATTAGTGGAAAAAGGAAAAATATCTTTGCAGCTCAGAGGTGCTGTGATATATTCTAAAGCCCAGTTTGCCATGTATTAGTGGCAAAATAAAAATATATTCGCCATTCATCGTTGCACTCATCTGTTGAAAAGCCTGTTGTATTGTGTAAAAGTAGGGAAAAAATTAGGGCCTATTTGCCGTTCAGCGGTGCAGTTATGTGGTGAAGCCCTTTTTGCGGTATGGACCGAATTATGTAGTGGTAAAATTTTTTGGGTGAAACAGGCTTTTTTGGGGAAAGTTGATGGGTGATTGTAGACTTTGTTCTGTATGAACCGATGTTATATGTTGAAAAGTCTTAAGTGTAGTGTGAAAGTGGGAATAAATTTTGTTTGGAAAATTGACAGGTTATCATAAACTTTGTTCTGTTTGTACCGATGTTATATGTTGAAAAGCCTTTAGTGTACTAGCATACTGTAAAAGTGGGAAAAACATTTTGGGGGAAATTGATGGGTGATTGTAGACTTTGTTCTGTATGAACTGATGTTATATGTTGAAAAGCCTTTAGTGTGGTGTAGCCTTTAGTGTGACTCAGTTTGCCCAGGAAAACCAGGTGAAGAACAGCGTGAGAGTGATAAGAGGGGTCGCACATGGCTTGCATACACTACATGCCTCCAACATAATTCTCAGATCTCTACATAAAAATAATGTATTTGCTGTAAATCGCGAGAGGGGCATAGTTGAAATTGACTGCACAAGAGATACAGAGCAGCGGAGTTCAGCCACCTCTATTTGCTTTCTGCTGTTTACTGCTCCTGAATTATAATTGGGGCAACCAGCTTCAGCTTCCTCTGATGTGTAAGTCCTTTTGTTATGGCTTTCCACAGGGAGCAAGAATTTTGTGCTCAATTCTGATGGAACTGATCTTAAGAAACTGGACTTGGACTCCAAAGCAGAGGCTCTCCTGTCATGTCTTGTGTGCTGTGGAGATCGAATGTAGACGGAGCAGATAAAAACACATGAATATTTTCAACTTACTGAAGCTGCTTGATTTAACACCTTAAGGAACAGCGCTGTACATGTACAGCTGACTGGTCAGGCGGGTGCAGGAGCTGCGCCTGCCCGATCAGCGCAGGGGTCCAGCAGTCACTGAGAACATAAATATTTTCAACTTACTGAAGCTGCTTGATTTAATTGTGAATAGATGGTAAAGGAAAAGTCTGCTGGTGTGTTGTCATCAGCGTCTTCATTATGTTTGCTGATTGACCCACGACAATGTAATTCGGTCCATACAGCAAAAGAAGGTCTACAATCACCCATCAATTTTCCAGAAAAAAGCCTGTTTTACATAAAAAAAGTCAACAATCAAAGGATAATGGAATTCGGTTCATTCGGTTATTGTTCTGACGGATTAGAGGAATGGCAAAATAATCAGTGACGTCAACACAAACTTACTGCTAACACCCTCTCCACTCTGTTAGGGGGCTCTACTTGTATAAGCGTTTAATAGAACAGGTTCTGTAGACATCTATGTGGAATCAGCTGACGACGATGTAAAAGGAGTGCGCTTCTTCTTGGCGCTAACATCGACGTGTAAGGCTGAGTTCACACTTAAGTTATTTGGTCAGTTTTGGCCCCGTGACTGCCCAAATAAGTGAAGTGTGCAGTGATTCTAAGAGAGACGCCTGTCATCTGCATGTTATACGGACTCACAGTATTGTTTCACTACCATAGCAGACTCCCTAGGCGTGTTCCTGCAAGGCACAGTGTTTTACACCACTATAAAGGCTCTATGAAGCCAGAAAATAGCAGTTTTTTTTATGTAATTCACCGCAAATTAATTTGGATCGATCCAAATTTTTCCCAACTAATTCCGTCAACCGGCGAATTGAATTTTGAAAAATTTGCTCATCCTTAGCCACCGCTTTCAAAAGCTATCTGTGGCGAAAATAACCTCGCCTGGTTGCCAGCCTCTTGCCCCAGGATTATGGCCCATACTAACTTTAAAGGAGAAGACAGACCGGCCGCACAGCTTAAATCTGTGGAACTGTTTTGGGCAGGAAAGCCATGCTTGCGGTCGGCCAAATGTGACTTCCATGGAATTCGGGAACAGCTGCTCGGATCTGGCTGATTTTTGGATATGTTGTTCACCCAGATCAGAGCTATCCGTGGATGTATACATTATGGGGATATGTGGGGTTTTGGGGTGTGTGACAGAACCATCTGTCTTTGGAATTGTAGTGTATGTTATGTGAGGGTACCCAGATAGCTAATTTTATTGTATTCGTGTAGTCTGAGTGCCATTCACCTAATAATATGCACTCAGACTTGAGCTATCTGGGGATATGTTAAATGTCTGTGTTTACTGTAAGGGTTGTGACATTGTATGTTTAAATGGTGATTTCTGTCCTGTTGTCCCCACATGTGTATTGGCGATTTCCCCTTGTCCTGAGAGATAATTGAATTACTCCTCGGGTGTCTCCAGGGCAGAGAGGAGGAAACCATGATGCATTGTGGGGATGTATTGTGTCTGTGTATCCTGAATTGCTTCATATCTGTCCTGTGTCACAGTCCTCCATCTGGTCCCCTAGGGGAGTGTCCACCAGATGGGGACCTGCATAAATACGGGCGGGTAGCCCTCAATAAAGAGTCCCTGTTTTACACTCAACATAGAGCATCGTCTCATGTGTGTGGGGATTGCTATACGTGTATACTCCCCTGGCTATTACTGCTAGCTCTTGTAAGAGCTGTTCCTGTTCCTGGTTCCTGTGGTGGTATCGGTGTCGAGCGGAGTGCTTGGAGTCCTCGGGAGGCATGGGAGCATTTATCAACGGAGGTACCCGGTCGGGGTGCCAGGAGATCTGTTACACTATCATGCTGCAGAGTAAGACAGCAATGCAAGCTGGAATGGAGGTCTATCCTCTTCAGCAATGAGTCTCGCTATTCTCTCTTTTAACGCAATAATAGTCGGAGATTGGTCTGCAGACAATGTGGGCAATGCAGGCAATGGCATAAAGAGACCTTCACAAGGGAAACTCACACCAGTCCTACTCCCTGTATTATGGTGTGATGTACAGTAGCCAGACCCCTGTAGTCTTCATTTCAGGTACACAAACAGCTCGAAGTTACATTGATTTGGTTGCGGTACAAGTGATACCAGGAACCGTTTTTTTAACAGGATAAAGCCAGGCTGCATATTGCTTATGCTACTGTGAGCAGTCTGCATAGCCTAAGCGTGCTACCATGGCCTGCAGTGTCTTCCCACTTGTCTCCCACTGAACACATCTAGGACGTTACTACTTGCAAAACGAGCTGCCAACAGTGGATTTGCGTGCCCAAGTGCATTCAATGTGGCAAAGCATTCTTTAGACAACCATTAATAACCTTACTGATAGCATGCCAAGGCGTAGAAGTGAGTGTATTTTTGCGCATGGTACTCATACTCAATACTGAATAAATTGAGATGTTTTGAATATTTTATTTCCATTTTTTTATCATTTGCGTATCACTAACTTGTCCATTGATCCTGTGATTTCCATAATTCCATATATATTCTTGATTACATACCACTTGCATGTGTTATAGTATCTACATTCAAGCAGCTTCTATCTCTATGACATATATTTTTTGACACTTTGTATTGTAGTCACACTGTGACCAAACACTAAGCCCAACTGAGTATGCATGTTGATGAGAGAGCTGGAGGATCATGAGAACGGACAGCTCTCATAGTTACATAGTTAGTGCAGCTGAAAAAAGACACAAGTATAACCAAGGGATGGGTGGGGATGTGAATTTTAGGACAGGGAAGTAAGAACTGACTAAGTATTTTAATAAGAATAAATGTTATTTACTTTTAAGAATTCACTTAAGCACTTTTTAAAACTGCCCCACTGTTCCTGCTGTGACCACCTCCTGGGGTAAACTATTACACAGAATTACAGTTCTTTTGGTAAAATAGCCTTGTCGCTAAAGATGGCCTTGTGGTTCGCCCGGCTGTCGTTTCGCGGCGAACTTTGCTAATTCGCGGTTCGCCGAACATGCGAACATATGTCGATATTCGCATGTGCCAAATTTTTTTGCATAGCGCCGAACTTTGACCCATGACACATCCATCAGGTGGGACAGGACAGCCAATTGAGATGTTTCAGCACATGGACACACCCCCAACCCTATAAATAAACCCGATCTGGCAGCCATTTTACATTCAGTTTTTTGCTAGTGTAGGGAGAGGTTGCTGTGTGGAGCAGGGACAGACTGTTAGAGAGTATAGAGACACCAAAAGCTAGCTAATAGGGCCACAAAAAGTCCTTTTAAGGACTGGTATAGGTGTGCTATCGATAGGTGTGACATACTAAGGGGTGTGATATACTTATAATATACTTTCTAACATAGAAATTATATTATAGTGTATTTGCATTGTGCAGCAGTTGTGTGCGGTTCTGCTGCGATACCACAGCTAAATAGAGGGACAAACACTATTGGAGTAACTAATTGCAACGGGTGTGATATACCTGTTGCCCCCAAAAAAACTGGTTGAGAGCTGGGATATACCTTCTTCCACAAAATCCTCATTTAGGGGTGCTATATACCTGTTTCTGCCAAATACTGATTGAGGGGTGCTATACACCATTTTCCGCCAAATACTGTTTGAGGGGGTGTCATATACCTTCTTCCACTAAATACTGATTGAAGGGTGCTATTGCTATATACCTTCTTCCACCAAATACTGATTGAGGGGTGAAATACACCTTTTTCCGCCAAATACTGATTGAGGGGTGCTGTGGCGAAACCAACCTCGCCACTGGGTTTTGGAGAGGACTGGCTGCTGGCCTCTTGCCCCTGGATTATGGGCCATATACTAACTTTTAAACCCCTGAACCTATTCAAGTGAATTTTGGATAGGTTTGTCCCCAAGTTATACTGTTTAAATTAATGTTAGTTATATGTATGGCCAATGTAAACTCACAAAGTTGTAACAATTTATAATAAGTGTAACTTGTCAGCTTGGGAGGAAATTCTGGGTGTGTTTCTATTGTACCATTGTCCCATTGTGTGTTTAAATGGTGATGTCTGTTCTGTTGTCCTCACATGTGTATTGGCGATCTCCCTTTGTCCTCAGAGATAATTGGATTGCTCCTCAGGTTGTCTCCGGGACAGAGAGGAGGAGACCATGATGCATTGTGGGAATATGTTGTATTTGTCCTATGTCACAGTCTTCATTCTGGTCCTCTGGGGGTGTGAACGATTGGTTGCTGTAGTTACATTGTATGTGTTGTAAATTACTGATTGGTTGTATTTCAAACCCCTGTGGGCAGTACTATGTTTGTGGTTTATGAATAAAAGAGGCTGTACGTGAAGTACAGTCAGACCACTGCTTGACCCTCAACACTGAGCCTTGTCTCGTTATTGGGGGGATTCGCTGTATGCTGTTAGAAGACCGATTGCCAGAAGTGTAAGCTGATTCCTGTTCGTCTGCTAGCAGCTATTCGTGAGGTTCCAGTTTGGAGTGCTACTTTGTATCAAGTTCGGGAGGTTGGTGTATCCTGCAGTAGCTGTGCCTGTCTCTCAGAAAGGGCCATATCGCCTAAACGGATTTCAACCCCTTGTCTGCGGAAACGGTCTGTTACATTGGTGGCAAGCAGCGGGATTGTTCCTACAGCCAGAAGGACAGCTACAGGAGACACCATTTCTGTGGATTCTACAATTTAAAGGCAACGCATGTCCCAGTACAGCGACCCAAAAAGCAACAGGATGGAACCAGCAGTGTTATACGAGGAGGTGGATGGCCGGGATGCATTAAGGAAAGGCATCTGGTACCAGGCCCTGGATAGTGTACAATACCAGCAGGGTGAGAGTCTCCCCAGTGAAGAGCAGCGGTTGCAGAAGCAAGTGGCCCTGCGGATGCCCTTCCTGGGAGAGCAGCCCCTGGAGGAATGGGTGAAGGATCTAGAGCACCGGGTATGGCAGGAGCTATGGCTGGAGGATGCCTACCAGGCGCTTTGGTGGTATATGGCACAGTATATACCCTGGACAGCCGAACATGACAAGCCAGAGGGAGAGGAGTTTTATGGTCCTGGCTTGTTATGGGAGTCCTTTGCAGAGCCTGACTTCGGGAGCCCTGCACAGTCCAGACTTCAGGACATTTTCTATGAGAGGGAGGCTAGGCATGAGTGGGATGACCCCCATGAGGTAGAGCAAGACCTGGCTCACCTAGCAACCCTGGAGTGGGAACTGGAGCAGGACTACCGAGATCTCTTCCACTCCATTGAGAAGGCTCAGCAGGACGGTAAGGTGACAGACCCAGATCCAGACCCATTCAGCTGGGCAGATATTGTAGAGTGTTACTGGGAAGGACCCCAGGTGGCTGGTAGAGATGGGACCGAGGTCTCTCCACCGGTCCTGCAGGGAATTGGGAGCCCAGTCTCCATTCCCCAGCGGCAGTGTGAAGTGCAGGGAGAGGAGAGCAGCGTCCTCCCTCCCCAGCGGCAGGCTGAGTTAATGGGGGCAGAGGTAGTTGTTCCTGCCCCCCAGCAGCAGCATGATTTTTTGGGAATTGGGAGCGCAGTCTCCATTCCCCAGCGGCCGTGTGATTTATTTGGAATTGGGAGCCCAGTCTCCATTCCCCAGCGGCAGGAGGAGTTACAGGGGGCAGAGACAGTCGGTCCTGTCCCCCAGCGGCAGAGTGTCCAGCAGGGAATAGAGAGCCCAGTCTCCTTTCCCCAGCAGCAGGACACTGTATTGAGAGCGGAGACGGTCGGTCGCCCTCCCCAGCGGCTGGAAGTATGTATGGGAGAGGAGCTCGTTACCCCCTCTCCCCAGCGGCAGCTTAACACACCAGGGGGAGACAGTAAGCCCCACAACTGTGCAGATGGGACCGTGGTCTCTGCACTTACAGCACAGGGGGTAGAGACAGTCGGTCTCCCCCTCCAACAACCAGGCTCCAAGCACACTTCTTCCATGGTAACGCTGGCACCAGGGCAGAGTACCGCTGATACCTGTGTAACGGTCGCGTACACACACACACAGGGGGAAGGGAAGTGACCACTGCGCTCCACCCTTACCCCTGGCCCTGCCTACTTGCCTCGCGAGTCCTAATGACAGGGGACAACTGGACAGCAATCCCTAACTTGGAGTAAGTGCAGGACGTGAACGGACCGAGTCAATACCAGGAAAGCTGCAAAGTACAAATGGAGCAAGCAGAGAATTGTCAGGAGAAGCCGGGGTCATAAATACCAGGAGAGCAGAGAAGTACAAGAGGAGTCCTAAGAGAGTAGTCAGGTGGGAGCCGAGGTCACAATACCAGGATGGATGTGCAGTACAGGAGGATCAGGCAAAAGGATGGTCAAGGAACAGGATCAGGTAAGTATTCAGCAGTCCAACAAATACCAGGAACCTAGAAATTAACAGGCAACCTGTAGCCAGCAGGCTGCCTGTATTTATAGTGGGGAGTGAGGGTCATGTGACGTGGCCAGCGTCACATGACCGACAGACCAACCAGTCGAGCACCGAGTGATCAGCTCGGCGCTCAAGGCAGACTTAGGAGCAAGGAGCCACCCAGCTAGTAAAGCCGCCCTGGGAATGAGGTCAAACACAGAACCTCATTCCAAAAGCTAAGCAACAGTTCTGCGGGCAATGGGGGACCGAGTGCACCTTCGGAACCCCGTGACAGTACCCCCCCTTTTACGAGGGGCCACCAGACCCAAGACTTCAGGCGATGGCTTTTCAGGGTGTTCTAAATGAAATTTACGAACAAGTCTAGGAGCATGAACCTCCCTGGCAGGTACCCAAGATCTCTCTTCAGGTCCATACCCCTTCCAGTGAATCAGGTACTGCAAGGAATTACGCACCTTCCTGACATCCACTATTTTAGACACCACATACTCGACAGCATCATTAACAAGAACTGGCGGAGGCGAGGCTTTTGATGGTACTACCGGTTCAAAATATTTTTTAAGCAGAGATTTATGGAACACATTATGAATGAGGAATGACTCAGGCAGCTCCAACCTAAAAGATACCGGGTTAATCACTTCCGTGATCTTATATGGTCCAATAAAACGAGGAGCAAATTTTTTAGAAGTTACCTTGAGAGATAGATTCTTGGAGGACAACCATACTTTATCCCCAACCTGAAAGTTTACCCCCCTTGAACGTCTCCTATCGGCCTTGAGTTTTTGAGAACATTGAGCCTTTTCTAGGTTCGATTGAACCCGGGCCCAAACTGTGCACAGTTCGGAGGAGAGTTTATCAGCTTCAGGGTTAGAGGAGGAGACGGATGACCCAGAATGAAAACGGGGATGAAAACCATGGTTACAAAAGAAAGGGGAGACCCCAGCAGAAGAATTGACACGGTTATTCAGAGCAAATTCAGCCAATGGAAGGAATTTGACCCATAATTGCTGGTCATCAGCAACATACAACCTCAGGAATTGTTCCACAGACTGATTAAGGCGTTCAGTCTGCCCATTACTCTCAGGATGGTAGGCGGAAGAAAAAGACAACGAAATTTTACATCTTTGACAGAAGGCTCTCCAGAATTTGGACACAAACTGCACACCCCTGTCCGAAACAATATTTTCCGGGATACCATGCAATCGAACAATTTCTTTCACAAAATAGACGCCAGGGTTTTGGCATTCGGGAGTTTAGACAGGGGAATGAAATGGACCATCTTGCTAAACCTATCCACCACTACCCACACTACAGTCTTGCCCTCCGCCAGCGGTAGGTCAGTTATAAAGTCCATCGAGATATGGGACCAGGGTCTACTGGGAATGGGTAGGGGTCGTAGGTTACCAGCAGGGCGAGTCCTAGGTGTCTTGGACCTGGCACAAACCTCACAGGCTGACACATAGGACTTGACATCCCTAGTTAGAGTGGGCCACCAATAAGATCTAGAAACCAGATCCTTAGTGCCCTCAACACCCGGATGTCCACAAAAGGCAGAATCATGACACTCACCCAACAGCTGGAGACGAAATTGTACGGGAACAAACAACTTATCTGTTGGGGTGGATACCGGTGCCAGATGTTGTTCCGACCTAATGCGAGCCGAGATATCCTGGGTAAGAGCTGCTAAGAAGATTTTTGCTGGTAGGATGGATTCAGGTGGTACCTCAGTAGGTTGAAAAGCCTGGAAGCTCCGAGATAATGCGTCCGCCTTCACATTTTTACTTCCCGGCCTGAACGTGATGGAAAAATCAAAACGAGTAAAAAACAGAGCCCATCTGACTTGACGGGGATTCAACCTCTTAGCAGACTCGAGAAACATAAGGTTTTTATGGTCAGTGACAACAGTTACACAATGCCTTGCCCCCTCCAGAAAATGCCTCCACTCCTCAAATGCCCATTTAATGGCCAGCAGCTCCCTATTCCCTATGTCGTAGTTTCTCTCCGTGGGAGAGAATTTCCTGGAGAAGAAGGCACATGGTCTCAGATTAGTGAGGCTGGCAGGACCTTGTGAAAGGACTGCTCCTGCGCCGTCCTCGGACGCATCCACCTCCACAATAAAAGGTTTCTCCTGATCAGGCTGGATCAGAATGGGAGCGCTACTGAATGCCTTTTTTAATTTTTCAAATGAAGAAATGGCCTCAGTAGACCAATTCTCCAAATCCGCCCCTTTCTTAGTAAGGTCGGTCAACGGTTTAGCAATTACGGAAAAATTAATAATAAATTTACGATAGTAATTGGCGAAACCTAAGAACCGTTGTAAGGCCTTTAAGGATGAAGGTCTTACCCATTCCTTAATTGCTAGTACCTTACCAGGATCCATCTTGAAGGCGTGAGGAGTCAGAACATGCCCTAGAAACAGAATCTCCTGCACACCAAAGACACATTTCTCTTGTTTAGCGGATAGCTGATTCTCCCTCAACACCTCTAATACTTGTCTAACATGAGACACATGGGATTCGAAGTCAGGAGAGAATATCAAAATGTCGTCAAGATAGACAATAACAAATTTACCTAAGAATTCCCTAAGAATGTCATTCATGAAGTTTTGGAATACAGCTGGGGCATTGCTGAGTCCAAAAGGCATCACCTGATATTCAAAGTGTCCTACCGGAGTATTGAACGCCGTCTTCCATTCGTCTCCCTCCTTGATTCGGATTAGATTGTATGCCCCTTTCAGGTCAATTTTGGAAAACCAGGTTGCCCCCAGGACCTGGTTAAATAAATCCGGAATCAATGGGAGGGAGTATCTATTCTGGACAGTGATTTTATTTAATCTCCGGTAATCGATACATGGCCTAAGACCACCATCTTTTTTCTTAACGAAGAAAAACCCCGCCCCCATAGGAGAGACAGAAGGTCTAATATGCCCTTTACCAAGGCTCTCCTTAATATAATCTTCCATGGCCTTGCGTTCGGGCATAGAAAGATTATAAATTCGTCCTTTAGGAAACTTGGCCCCCTCTACTAGCTCTATGGTACAATCATAAGGTCTATGGGGGGGTAGAACCTCTGGGGTTGGTGATGAGAATACATCAGAATATTCTCTAACAACAGAGGGTAAAGTATCAGACTTTACTGAGACCCCAGCCTGTACCACGGACAGGCACGAGTCACACTTAGGCCCCCATCTCACCAACTCCCCATTGGACCAATCTATAGTGGGGTTATGTAGTCGGAGCCAAGGCAACCCTAGTACCACCTCAGCAGGTAGGTTCTCCAGGTCTAGAAGCGAGCATCTCTCTGAGTGGCACACACCCACGGTTAGAGAACTCTCCGAGGTACATAAGCTCACCGTACCACCAATAAGAGGAGTAGCATCAATAGCCATGACATGGATAGGAGTTGGTAAGGCAAACATAGGAATACCCAATCTAACAGCATACTCAGAGTCAATAAAGCTAGCCGCTGAGCCAGAATCAATAAAGGCCTTACCCGCCCATTTATCTACTCCCAGAGAAATCGTAATGGGTACCGAAAGCTTACATTTAGAAAATTCAGGGTGTACCTGGTCTTTAGGTTGCCTTGCCTTAGGAGACTTGACAGAGAGGACCTTCTTAGGACACTGGTTGATCCAATGGTCAGAATCTCCACAGTAAAAGCATTCTCCACGTCTGCGGCAAAGATTCCCTCGGGTCATGCCAACCTGCATGGGTTCCTCGGTGGAGACCTCAGCATTGTCTCTGGGATAGGCCTCTGGCTGGACCACCATCTGGGAAGAGAACTGTTGTTCCTGTCGTCTCTCTCTAACCCGTCGGTCAAGTCGGACAACAAGGGTCATCATCTCCTCTAAGGTCTCTGGAAGTTGATAACTGACCAGAAGATCCTTTAATTTATCAGACAGACCTGACCTGAACTGACTCTTCAGGGCTGGTTCGTTCCATCCTGAGGGGACACACCACCTTCTGAATTGGGTGCAATAATCCTCCGCTGGTAAATTGCCCTGAACCAGTGCCTTTAGAGCCGTCTCGGCTACTAGAGCCCTGTCTGGTTCATCATAGAGGGTACCTAGGGCCTGAAAGAACCCCTCCACAGAATAAAAACAACTGGCGCCAGCAGGTAAAGAGAACGCCCAGTCCTGGGGATCACCCTGTAATCGGGAAATGATAATGCCCACGCGTTGACTCTCGGAACCAGAGGACACGGGGCGCAAACGGAAGTAAAGTTTACAACTCTCCTTAAAAGAGAGAAACTTCTTCCGGTCTCCAGAAAAGGTTTCTGGGAGCTTAATCTGGGGCTCAAAATGCGGACTGGAGGCCTGAGGAGTGGAAGAGCCTTGCCCTAACTCAAAAGAGCTGAGTTTTTCCCCTAACTCCTGCACCATCTGCGTCAGATTAGAGACATAGTCAGTCAGGGTCACCAGAGGATTCATAATACAGTGGTTATTGGGCCTGTTAATCTGTAACGGTCGCGTACACACACACACAGGGGGAAGGGAAGTGACCACTGCGCTCCACCCTTACCCCTGGCCCTGCCTACTTGCCTCGCGAGTCCTAATGACAGGGGACAACTGGACGGCAAACCCTAACTTGGAGTAAGTGCAGGAATGACAGACAGACAAACAACAGGACGTGAACGGACCGAGTCAATACCAGGAAAGCTGCAAAGTACAAATTCAGCAAGCAGAGAATTGTCAGGAGAAGCCGGGGTCATAAATACCAGGAGAGCAGAGAAGTACAAGAGGAGTCCTAAGAGAGTAGTCAGGTGGGAGCCGAGGTCACAATACCAGGACGGATGCGCAGTACAGGAGGATCAGGCAAAAGGATGGTCAAGGAACAGGATCAGGTAAGTATTCAGCAGTCCAACAAATACCAGGAACCTAGAAATTAACAGGCAACCTGTAGCCAGCAGGCTGCCTGTATTTATAGTGGGGAGTGAGGGTCATGTGACGTGGCCAGCGTCACATGACCGACAGACCAACCAGTCGAGCACCGAGTGATCAGCTCGGCGCTCAAGGCAGACTTAGGAGCAAGGAGCCACCCAGCTATTAAAGCCGCCCTGGGAATGAGGTCAAACACAGAACCTCATTCCAAAAGCTAAGCAACAGTTCTGCGGGCAATGGGGGACCGAGTGCACCTTCGGAACCCCGTGACAACCTGCCCACAAAGCAACCTCCACTCCAAGCCAGGGAGCAACACAGAGACCGGGAGTACCAGCTACCAACACAACCTTGGTGGACTCACTGGACAGAGACAGGCTACCAAATGCAACAGGTCCAGTATTGGGTTGTGGGTGGGCTGCCAGACTAACTCAGGTACCGACCGGCGTGATGTCAGGTACCTGGTTAGTCTTCCCTGGGGGGGGGAGATGTGTGGCGAAACCAACCTCGCCACTGGGTTTTGGAGAGGACTGGCTGCTGGCCTCTTGCCCCTGGATTATGGGCCATATACTAACTTTTAAACCCCTGAACCTATTCAAGTGAATTTTGGATAGGTTTGTCCCCAAGTTATACTGTTTAAATTGATGTTAGTTATATGTATGGCCAATGTAAACTCACAAAGTTGTAACAATTTATAATAAGTGTAACTTTTCAGCTTGGGAGGAAATGCTGGGTGTGTTTCTATTGTACCATTGTCCCATTGTGTGTTTAAATGGTGATGTCTGTTCTGTTGTCCTCACATGTGTATTGGTGATCTCCCTTTGTCCTCAGAGATAATTGGATTGCTCCTCAGGTTGTCTCCGGGACAGAGAGGAGGAGACCATGATGCATTGTGGGGATATGTTGTATTTGTCCTATGTCACAGTCTTCATTCTGGTCCTCTGGGGGTGTGAACGATTGGTTGCTGTAGTTACATTGTATGTGTTGTAAATTACTGATTGGTTGTATTTCAAACCCCTGTGGGCAGTACTATGTTTGTGGTTTATGAATAAAAGAGGCTGTACGTGAAGTACAGTCAGACCACTGCTTGACCCTCAACACGGAGCCTTGTCTCGTTATTGGGGGGATTCGCTGTATGCTGTTAGAAGACCGATTGCAAGAAGTGTAAGCTGATTCCTGTTCGTCTGCTAGCAGCTATTCGTGAGGTTCCAGTTTGGAGTGCTACTTTGTATCAAGTTCGGGAGGTTGGTGTATCCTGCAGTAGCTGTGCCTGTCTCTCAGAAAGGGCCATATCGCCTAAACGGATTTCAACCCCTTGTATGCGGAAACGGTCCGTTACAGGTGCTATACACCATTTTCCGCCAAATACTGATTGAGGGGTGTCGTATACCTTCTTCCAATAAATACCGATTGAGGGGTGCTATTGCTATATACCTTCTTCCATCAAATAATGATTGAGGGGTGCAATACACCTTTTTCTGCCAAATACTGATTGAGGGGTGCTACATACTTGTTTCTGGCAAATACTGAATGAGGTGTGCCATATACCTTCTTCCACTAAATACTGATTGAGGGGTGCCATATACCTTCTTCCATTAAATACTGATTGAGAAGTGCTAGTGATATATACCTCCTTCCACCAAATACTGATTGAGGGGTGCAATACACCTGCTTCCACAAAATACTGATTGAGGGGTTCCAAATACCTTCTTCCACAAAATCCTGATTGAGGGGTGCTATATACCTGTTTCCGCTAAATACTGATTGATGGGTGCTCAGTTTCTACCAAATACTGATTGAGGGGTGCTATGCACCATTTTCCGCCAAATGCTGATTAGGGGGTGTCATATACCTTCTTCCACCAAATACTGATTGAGGGGTGCAATACACCTACTTCCACAAAATACTGATTGAGGGGTGCCATATTCCTGTTTCTGCCAAATACTGATTGAGATGTGCTATATACCTGTTTCCGCTAAATACTGATTGAGGGGTGCCATATACCTGTTTCCGCCAAATACTGATTAAGGGGTGCTATATACCTGTTTCCGCCAAATACTGATTGAGGTGTGCCATATACCTGTTTCCGCCAAATACTGATTGAGGTGTGCTATTGCTATATTCCTTCTTCCACCAAATACTGATTGAGGGGTGCAATACAATGGATGTTCAATGTGCATGTGAGAGATATTTCTCTGCTTCCATACATACATGCTCCAGACATAGTGCTGTGATGTTACAACTAAAATTAGTGCATCAATCACTAATATCTACTGAGACCTTATAAAATGTGAAGTTGTGTGTACTGCGGGGAAAAAATCGCATCATTAGGGATTTTCACAATGGTGCATTTTTTTAAACACTCTATCTGCATATAAAGCGATTGTTCTGAAATACATGTGAAATGTAATCAAATACACTGGTTTAATGTAAAATTACTTACAGTGATCAGGAGTTCTTCCTCAACGTCGCAAAAATTGCTGCCAACCATCTTTTCTGATTGCATCCAACTTTAGGTCGGTGGAAACCAGTTGCTGTAGTAGGCCACGTCTATTTTGCGCATACGCGGAAATTACATTGCCGATATTTCACAATGAAAAAAATAATGAATGGAGATCGCAAATTCACATTAATACATCTGGTATGTCACTTTCTATGTGGTGGAACGATTTGTGCACTTCTAGTAAGTATTTGGTGGCTGCAAATATGACCTGAAGGTTTTTCAGGTTCGCCTGCCATTAAAGTGAATGGGGTCCGCCGCAAACTTGCGGTTCGCGAACATTTGATAGCGTTCGCGTTCGCAAATCGTCCCGGCCAATGTTCGTCTATCACTACTTGTCGCTAGTCTTGATCGAGCACCATAGGGTTCGGGTGCTCAGGTCGAACACCTCAGGATGCTCGGGTGCTCTACCGAGCACCCGAACACAATGGAAGTCAATGGGAGAACCCAAGCATTAAACCAGGAACCCCCTGCTCTGAAGTTCCTAAATTGATGTAAACACCACTGAAATAATTCGGGAACAGCATGGGGTGGATGTCTGGATGCATCTTGGACTCCCGGGTCGCTGCTGGGAATGATGTTCTCCGAGTAGTACGTCACTTTTACAGACTGACAATAATACACACCAAACCGAAGATAAAATAGATTTTAGAGGGAGGAAAAATTGTTAGGAAACATTCTTTCAAGTATATTTACTTGTACATAAAATGAAAGTGCTGCCAAAAATTACAAGGAAAAAACACTCCGATACAACCTGTATATCAAATAAAGGAGGGCCTCATTCACATTGTGGTACAATTGTTCAGGTAGTGGGACTCCTACACTCATAAAGCCTATGCACTAAGTAAAAGGGCAGCCAAAAATTACAAGGAACCAGCGCTCCAATACACCCTTTATTACACATAAAGGAGGGCATCATACACCCTTGAAAAATTATGATTGATGGCATGCTGGTGAGCTGACCCTCTAAAAAATTATATGCGAGGGCCTGCGGGTGAGCTGACCCTGTAAAAGATTGTACGTGAAGGCCTGCTGGTGAGCTGACCCTCTAAAAAATTATATGGGAGGGCCTGCAGGTAAGCTGACCCTGTAAAAGATTTTAGGTGCGAGCCTGCTGGTGAGCTGACCCTGTAAAACATTATATGTGAGGGCCTGCAGGTGAGCTGACCCTTTAAAGGATTGAAGGTGAGGGCCTGCTGGTAAGCTGACCCTCTAATAAATTATATGCGATGGCTTGCAGCTGAGCTGACCCTGTAAAAGATTTTAGGTGCGGGCCTGCTGGTGAGCTGACCCTGTAAAACCTTATATGAGAGGGTCTGCAGGTGATCTGACCCTGTAAAAGATTTTAGGTGCGGGCCTGCTGGAGAGCTGAACCTTGTAAAAGATTTTAGGTGCGGGCCTGCTAGTGAGCTGACCCTGTAAATCATTATATGCGAGGGCCTGCTGGTGAGCTGACCCTGTAAAATATTTTAGGTGCGGCCCTGCTGGTGAGCTAACCCTGTAAAACATTATATGCAAAGGCCTGCAGGTGAGCGGACCCTGTAAAAGATTGTAGGTGACGGCCTGCTGGTGAGCTGGCCCTCTAAAAAATTATATGCGAGGGCCTGCTGGTGAGCTGACTCTCTAAAAAATTATATGCGAAGGCCTGCAGCTGAGCTGACCGTATAAAAAATTATATGAGAGGGCCTGTAGGTGAGCTGACCCTGTAAAACATTATATACGAATGGCATATATGCGAGGGCATTATATGCGACGAATAAGCATGTTGATATGATGGAAGAGGAGGAGGATGAGAAAAGGAAGATTCAACCATATACCCTTGTTTGTGGTGAAAGGGGTGCAGTTGACAGGCGGATATGCTTATCTGTTATAATGCCACCAGCAGCACTACATACCCGCTCAGACAAAATGCTGGCGGCAGGGCAGGCCAGCACTTCTAAGGCGTAGAGCGCCAGTTTGTGCCACATGTCCAGCTTGGACACCCAATAGTTGTAATGTACTTAGGGTTCATTGAGGACGCTGACATTGTCTGCTATGTACTCAGACCATCTTCCTAAATTTTTCCCTCCTTGTCACACTAGGCCACGCATCAGGGTGAGGGTGCTGTCAGGGTGTCATGAAACTGTCCCAGGCTTTGGAGAGTGTTGCCCTGCCTCTGTTGGAACTGCTGTGTGTTCCCCTTGTCTCCTCTGCTTTTTACGCATTTGGATTCCAGACTTCTTCTCACGCTTTAGGTCCCCTAAAATGCCAGGGCAGTATAAATACCCCACAAGTGACCCCATTTTGGAAAGAAGACACCCCAAGGTATTTCGTGATGGGCATAGTGAGTTCATGGAAGTTTTTATTTTTTGTCATAAGTTTTTGTCTGGGCATTGTAGAACCTCAGGAAACATGACAAGTGCTCAGAAAGTCAGAGCTGCTTCAAAATGCAGAAATTCACATTTTTGTACCATAGTTTGTAAACGCTATAACTTTTGCGCAAACCAATAAATATACACTTATTGCATTTTTTTTATCAAAGAAGACATTTAGAACAATAAATGTAGAGAAAAATTCATATAGAAATGTAGTTTTATTTGAAAAATTTTCAACTGAAAGTGAAAAATTTCATTTTTTTGCAAATATTTCGGTCAATTTCGATTAATAACAAAAAAAAGTAAAAATGTCAGCAGCAATGAAATACCACCAAATGAAAGCTCTATTAGTGAGAAGAAAAGGAGGTAAAATGCATTAGGGTGGTAAGTTGTATGACCGAGCAATAAACCGTGAAAATAGTGTAGTGCAGAATTGTAAAAAGTGGTCTGGTCATTAAGGGGGTTTAAGCTAGGGGAGCTGAGGTGGTTAAGAAACAAAAAACTAAATCTAGAATCCCCTATATTCTTCAACCACAATCAAACATTAAACTTATAGATGCAGGCGATATTGCAAACCGGTTTGTCTTACTACAAACAATTATATAACCTCAAAGACCACATCCACCGACCAGTGGATTATCCCTTGCTAGTACAAGATTTTTTAACAAGATCATCTTTACCATCTCTTCCTGACGACCAATTGGCCACATTCAATATCCCTATCACTACACCAGAGATAGAGAAGATAGTTAAATCCCTCCCTTTAGTAAAATTCCTTGGTCCAGATGGACTTTCTAATGACTTTCTACTGTAGTCCTTAACTGCTGCCGCATCTGATGTAAATTTTTCATAGAGCAGTATCTGGCGCCCATTTCCTGAGGGAGATGTTATCAGCACTTAATCACCCTTCCCAAACCAGGCAAATTGGCTGACATTCCTCAGAAATTGTTGCATTACTTATTTCTAATATCAACATATTTGCAAAACTATTGGCCATTCGATTAGCCCCTATACGCATCAAACCAGATCAAGCATGCTTCATTAAAGGCAGACAGGCATCTGATAACACAAGAAGAATTCTGGATATATTTAACTATGCAGAGTCTCAAAAAATCTATCTCCTGGAGGTTACTCTGGATCCCAAGAAGGCGTTCAACCGCCTATACTGGTCAATCGCCTTCTTGGCTTTAGAAGAGATGGGATTTCATAGAAAGATAACGCAAGCCATAACCAGCCTATATTCTTTTCCCTCGGCTAAAGTCCTGCTAAACAGTGTCCTATCTGATAGATTTAATATTACTAGTGGGTCTAGATAGGGGTGTGCCCTTCTGCACCTAATATTTATACTAGCTTTGGAACCACTTGCCCAACATATCATGAACTCAGCTAATGTTAGCGACGTTACAATAGTCAAAACCACCAATGTCCCTGTACGCGGGTAACTTTGATCCTTTAGAAGCGCTTTGAACATCATTACCAATTCTAAATCATTATCATTTTAAAATTAATGCCACCAAGTCCAAAGCTTTGCCAATTCACATCTCTCAAGACAATCTCCATGCCCTTAAGATGTCCTTCCAATTCGAATAGTAGGATACGGCAACAGCATACCTAGATACTCAATTTATCTCCATATTCTCTTTTGTACAAACATGACTTTGAACCCGTTTTACTAGCAATACAGAGAGATCTCAGTAATAATAGGACTCACAGGATATCCTAGGTCGGATGGGTTGCATAATTTCAAATGTTGATACTCCATGAATTAATCTATACTTTCCGTACCCTTCCAATTCCTCTTCCCAACACATTTTGTCAGAAACTGCAATTCACCTGAAAACATGTTTCTATCGAAAGGCAGGAGAAAACCAAGGATTGCACATTTCTAACGGGTGAGAAGGAAGCATGTTGGAGGAATAGGTCTACCCTCGGTCAAAGACTATTATCGCGCCATAGGCATATCTCTCCTGAAAAACCATGGGTGCAACTTGAAAATAATCTTTTAGACTGCGGGTCTCTTAAACACCAACTGATAGGAGCCTTATGTAACATACCTGTCCCAAGGAATTGTTTGTGGTAACAGTTACACTCCACACATGGGAATTATAATTTCATGCCAGTCAATCACACGACTATCCATCTACTTGAAAAAGGAATAGGAGATTTAGATCTGTCCCTTTGGAAATCCTCAGGTATATGCTCTGTGCCCAATTCGTGGTAGATAATGTGGTCCACCATTTGCAGGTATTTAAGCTGACTTCCATGTCCCTCATAGAGAATAATATAAATATTTACGAATAAGACATTATCTTAGCTCACTTCCGCAGTCTTCTCCTAAGGTTAATGATGAAGTCATACATTTCTTTCAAACTGTCTCACTATCCATCAAACACACAAGATTAAAGGGGTTATCCGGGAATTAAGAAAATTTTAATACAGAAATATTACTTTATTATAAATATATTCCCAAACACTTTACATTAGTTATAATGGCTCGTTTTGTCTGGGGAGCAATCATTAGGAAAAACAAAATGACCACTGTCCTAATCACACAGGCGGACAAGTTACTTCACAACACTGAGCTAAAAAGCTGCCTCGTCCTCCTTCTCCCCTCTACTTGTGAGGGATTATCATCCTGAATACAGTTTAATATGGTCATCAGCTAAATCTATGTAGGAATGGAGTTCATGAGTAGATGTGGCTAATGAGCAGCAGCACTTGTATGCAGTTTCTATTACCACAGCCCCACATTACCACAGTCTGTCTTGTCCATCCTCTCTGGACTTCATGTCTCCTCATGAACTTCATTCCTACAGAGGTTCAGCTGAAAATCTTCTCATCTGTATTCAGGATCATAATCCCTGACAAGTAGGAGAGGAAGATGAGGCAACTCTTTACCCCAGTGTTGTGAAATAACTTGTCCCCCTGTGTGATTAGGACAGGCTTTGTGTGCACTAATAGGACAGCGGTCATTTTGTTTCTCCAAATCATTGCTCCCTATATAAGATGAGCCATTATAACTAATAAAAGGTATTTGGGAATATATTTATAATAAAGTAATATTTACGTATTTTCATTTTCTGAATTCCGAGAGAACCCCTTTAAGACATTTCTTCATTGGTACTTTACTCCACACAAACTGTGTTATGTACCTGGGGATCTTGGTTTGTTGCTGGAGGGACTATGGAAAAGCGGGTACATTATTGCACATACTGTGGGCTTGCCCTAAATAGCCAGCTTATTGGTTAGAAATATTTACTTTGTTATTTGAGGTCTGCACACATCAAATCACTCCAACTCCCAACTTGGCCTTATTGTTTCTTAGAATACACAATTATTCTCCCTTGGAACGAGACCATAGTCTACTAAGCACTAAACTGGTGGTCACTAGACACTGGAAGCAAGTGGCTCCCCCAGACTTAGGCCTCTTTCACACGGGAGTGTCCGGATTAGGTCCGGATGCGTCCCGGTGCATTGCGGCAAACCCACGCGAGTACCGACTGTGGTACCCAGACCTGAACTTCTTTACAGAAGTTCAGGTTTGGGTTAGTAGTAGTGTAGATTGTATTATTTCCCCTTATAACATGGTTATAAGGGAAAATAATAGCATTCTGAATACAGAATGCATAGTACGATAGGGCTGGAGGGGTTAAAAAATAAATAAATCATAATTTAACTCACCTTAATCCACTTGTTCGCGCAGCCCGGCTTCTCTTCTGTCTTCATCTGTGAGCAATAGGACCTTTGATGACGTCACTGCATTCATCACATGATCCATAACCATGGTGATGGATCATGTGATGAGCGTAGTGATGTCATCAAAGGTCCTATTGCTCACAGATGAAGACAGAAGAGATGCCGGCTGCGCGAACAAGTGGATTCAGGTGAGTTAAATTATTATAATTTTTTTTTTTAAACCTTCCAGCCCTATTGTACTATGCATTCTGTATTCAGAATGCTATTATTTTCCCTTATAACCATGTTATAAAGGGAAATAATAATGATCGGGTCCCCATCCCGATCATCACCTAGCAACCGTGCGTGAAAATCGCACCGCATCCGCACTTGCTTGCGGATGCTCGCGATTTTCACACAACCCCATTCACTTCTATGGGGCCTGCGTTACATGAAAAACGCACAAAGAGGAGCATGCTGCGATTTTCACGCAACGCACAAGTGATGCGTGAAAATCACCGCTCGTGTGCACAGCCCCATAGAAATGAATGGGTCAGGATTCAGTGCGGGTGCAATGCGTTCAACTCGCGCATCGCATCCACGCGGAATACTCGCCCGTGTGAAAGGGGCCTTAGGATACTGGCACACAGCTCTGTTTTGACATGCAGTTAGGATGCATTTTTTGTAGCTAGCTGAAATTAATTAAATCATTCCCACACTGCAGAACACCAGGGTTTAACGAGGCTGCTAAACTGGCTAAATTGAAAACTGCATCCTAACTGCATGTCAGAACTCCACTGTGTGTCATCACCCTTAGGCCTCTTTCACATGAGCGTGACGGATTAGGTCCGGTGAAACTCGCACCATTTTGCAAGCAAGTTCAGTCAGTTTTGTCTGCGATTGCGTTCAGCGTGAAAAACGCTCATGTACACAGACCCCTTGAAATGAATGGGTCAGGATTCAGTGCTGGTGCTATGCGTTCACGTCACGCATTGCACCCGCGCGGAAAACTTGCTCGTGTGAAAGGGGCCTTAGGCCTCATACACACGACCGTATGTATTTTGTGGTCCGCAAAAAATACGGATGACGTCCGTGTGCATTCCATATTTTGCGGAACAAAACAGCTGGCCCCTAATAGAACAGTCCTATCTTTGCCCGTAATGCGGACAATAATAAGACATGTTCTATTATTTTGCGGAACGGAAATACGGACATATGGAAACGAAATGCACACTGAGTAACTTCCATTTTTTTGGACCCATTGAAATGAATGGTCACGTATAAGGTCCGCAAAAAAAAAAAAACAGACACGGAAAGAAAATATGTTTGTGTGCATGAGGCCTTAGGATAAGTGATCCAGGTCATAATAACCACTTGTCGTTATGAACAAGTGATTTCCAGAAATCTGTGCCCCTTGGTTTGCTCATTCCAAAATACTCTTCTTGACACACTTCACCATCTTACATAATGATCATTTGGGCATGTGTAACAGAGAGTGTATGTTTGCTTGTCCATATTGATGTTTTTCCACCTTTTTGTGTACTGGCTTAGGCTACTTTCACACTAGCAGCAGCCTTTTCACCTGCCGGACTCGTGCTGCCGCTAGTGCACGCATAGGTGTGCGCAGCCTATTGCATTAGGGTGTGCACCCTAAATCACAAACACACGCCGCGCGTGTGTGTATGTATGTATGTATGTATGTATATATATATATTATATACACATACACATACACATACACACACACACTCACCTCAAGAATTATTAGGAACCCCTGTTCTATTTCTCATTAATGCAATTATCTAGTCAACCAATCACATGGCAGTTGCTTCAATGCATTTAGGGGTGTGGTCCTGGTCAAGACAATCTCCTGAACTCCAAACGGAATGTCAGAATGGGAAAGAAAGGTGATTTAAGCAATTTTGAGCGTGGCATGGTTGTTGGTGCCAGACGGGCCGGTCTGAATATTTCACAATCTGCTCAGTTACTGGGATTTTCACGCACAACCATTTCTAGGGATTACAAAGAATGGTGTGAAAAGGGAAAAACATCCAGTATGCGGCAGTCCTGTGGGCAAAAATGCCTTGTGGATGCTAGAGGTCAGAGGAGAATGGGCCGACTGATTCAAGCTGATAGAAGAGCAACGTTGACTGAAATAACCACTCGTTACAACCGAGGTATGCAGCAAAGCATTTGTGAAGCCACAACACGCACAACCTTGAGGCGGATGGGCTACAACAGCAGAAGACCCCACCGGGTACCACTCATCTCCACTACAAATAGGAAAAAGAGGCTACAATTTGCACGAGCTCACCAAAATTGGACTGTTGAAGACTGGAAAAATGTTCCCTGGTCTGATGAGTCTCGATTTCTGTTGAGACATTCAAATGGTAGAGTCCGAGTTTGGCGTAAACAGAATGAGAACATGTATCCATCCTCTGATGGCTACTTCCAGCAGGATAATGCACCATGTTACAAAGCTCGAATCATTTCAAATTGGTTTCTTGTTCATGACAATGAGTTCACTGTACTAAAATGGCCCCCACAGTCACCAGATCTCAACCCAATAGAGCATCTCTGGGATGCGGTGGAACGGGAGCTTCGTGCCCTGGATGTGCATCCCTCAAATCTCCATCAACTGCAAGATGCTATCCTATCAATATGGGCCAACATTTCTAAAGAATGCTATCAGCACCTTGTTGAATCAATGCCACGTAGAATTAAGGCAGTTCTGAAGGCAAAAGGGGGTCCAACACCGTATTAGTATGGTGTTCCTAATAATTCTTTAGGTGAGTGTATATACAGTACAGACCAAAAGTTTGGACACACCTTCTCATTCAAAGAGTTTTCTTTATTTTCATGACTATGAAAATTGTAGATTCACACTGAAGGCATCAAAACGATGAATTAACACATGTGGAATTATATACATAACAAACAAGTGTGAAACAATTGAAAATATGTCATATTCTAGGTTCTTCAAAAGTAGCCACCTTTTGCTTTGATTACTGCTTTGCACACTCTTGGCATTCTCTTGGTGAGCTTCAAGAGGTAGTCCCCTGAAATGGTTTTCACTTCACAGGTGTGCCCTGTCAGGTTTAATAAGTGGGATTTCTTGCCTTATAAATGGGGTTGGGACCATCAGTTGCGTTGAGGAGAAGTCAGGTGGATACACAGCTGATAGTCCTACTGAATAGACTGTTAGAATTTGTATTATGGCAAGAAAAAAGCAGCTAAGTAAAGAAAAACGAGTGGCCATCATTTCTTTAAGAAATGAAGGTCAGTCAGTCAGCCGAAAAATTGGGAAAACTTTGAAAGTAAGGGCTATTTGACCATGAAGGAGAGTGATGGGGTGCTGCGCCAGATGACCTGGCCTCCACAGTCACCGGACCTGAACCCAGTCGAGATGGTTTGGGGTGAGCTGGACCGCAGAGTGAAGGCAAAAGGGCCAACAAGTGCTAAGCATCTCTGGGAACTCCTTCAAGACTGTTGGAAGACCATTTTAGGGGACTACCTCTTGAAGCTCATCAAGAGAATGCCAAGAGTGTGCAAAGCAGTAATCAAAGCAAAAGGTGGCTACTTTGAAGAACCTAGAATATGGCATATTTTCAGTTGTTTCACACTTGTTTGTTATGTATATAATTCCACATGTGTTAATTCATAGTTTTGATGCTTTCATAGTCATGAAAATAAAGAAAACTCTTTGAATGAGAAGGTGTGTCCAAACTTTTGGTCTGTACTGTATATACACAAATACACTAAGGGGTATCAGGGTAAATTATACAGGAGTAATATAACTGAGGAGGGCTATCAGGGACATTATACAGGGGTTATATAACTTATATTTTATAAGTTATATTACCCCTTTATCATGTCCCCGGATTTAGCCCTCCTCAGTTATATTAGCCCTGTATAATAATGTACCCTGATACCCCTTAGTTTTACCCCCTGTATAATTTACCCTGATCCCTCAGTTATATTACCCCCTGTATAATGTCCCCGATAGCCCTCCTCAGTTATATTACCCCCTGTAATTTACCCTGATACCCCTCAGTTATACGGTATCATATAACTGAGGGGTATCAGGGTACAATATACAGGGGTATAAATGAGGAGGGGTAGCAAGCAGCAGGGAACATACTTTATGCGTTAACTTAACGTTATATAACTAACTTATATGGGGGGGGTGACTCTCAGCCAGGGCAGAGTTCCAGTGGCGTAGTGTGGGTTGCCAGCACCCGGAGCAAGCCAAGTATTGCTCCCCCCACAACCTGTGGACACGCCCCTTTTTACAAATAATGCAGTAGATGTCACCTACAGTCCTATGTAACACCACAGATAACACAGTGATAACTCACTGAGTACAGATAATGTAGGATATATTACCTGCAGTCCTATGTAACACCACAGATAACAGTGATAACTGAGTACAGATAATGTAGGATATATTATCTGCAGCCCTATGTAACACCACAGATAACAGTGATAACTGAGTATAGATAATGTAGTAGATGTCACCTGCAGTCCTATGTAACACCACAGATAACAGTGATAACTCACTGAGTACAGATAATGTAGCAGATGTCACCTGCAGTCCTATGTAACACCACAGATAACACAGTGATAACTCTCTGAGTACAGATAATGTAGTATATATCTCCTGCAGTCCTATGTAACACCACAGATGACACAGTGGTACCTCTCTGAGTACAGATAATGTAGTAGATGGGTGTGATGCCCCAGAATTCAGAACACGTACAGTGTGACCTGAAGTCTGGGTCAGACTTCGGTAGTGTGGGACAAATCCTATAGCCATCCCCCCGCCAAACAGATATGTGGATGGACATTACATATAATGGTACACACTATACAGTAGAATACAGCACCATACCTGTTACATCCAGTAATGTCTCCTGTGATGTAGACTTTCCTCAACGTCTTCATTCGGAGATAAGACTGCCATGATACCTTCTTTCAGACGCGTATCTGCAGAGTTTCACAGAATTTTTTTAGATTCCTCACTTTACTATCATCCTCAGATAACAGACCTCCCCTTCACCCGTAGTGCCCATAAGTATAATGCCCTCTGTATAATTATAATATATACTGGCCCCTCTGTATTATTATTATTAATATTGCATTCTCTATGGGGACGGAATGGATGCGGAAAGCACACAGTGTGCTCTTCGCATCCGCATTTCCGGAGCGACCTGCCGAACTTCCGGTCCGCGGCTCTAGAAAAAAATAGAACATGTCCTATTCTTGTCCACAGCTGCAGAAGAATGGCTGTTCTATGGGGTTGCCGGCCGGGTGTATTGCGGATCCGTAAAACACTACGGACGTGTGAATGTACCCTAATTGTAATAATTATGGCGCCCTTCAGCCCCTCCAGCATACAGTCCCATGTAAAAATACATCACTCCCTGCCTTCAGCCCCTCCAACATATAGTCCCATGTAAAATACTAAATTCCCCCTGCCTTTAGCCCCTCCAGCATACAGTCCCACGTAAATAATATCACCCTTCCTCTCTTCGCCGCCTGCCTTCAGCCCCTTCAGCATACAGTCCCATGTAAAATACATACATTACTTCCCGCCTTTAGCCCCTCCAACATACAGTCTCATGTAAAATACAAAACTCCCCCTGCCTTCAGCCCTTCCAACATACAGTCCCCATGTAAAATAATATCACCCCTCCTGCCTTCAGCCCCTCCAGCATACAGTCTCATGTAAAATACATCACTCTCTCTGCCTTCAGCCCCTCCAGCAGACAGTCCCCATGTAAATAATATCACTTCACCCCCCTCTCTTCAGACCCCTCTAACATACAGTCTCCAGTACAAGGATTATTCCTCCTCCCTTCAGCCCCTGCAAAAAGCCCCCCAAGTACACATAACGGTCAATCTTCTCCTCCACACACTGACCTGCAGCTTCTGCTCCTCTCTCCAACAACGTGCTCTGTTGAATCTCCTGCACATCTTGAGGCCCCGCCCCCTGTATGACGAGACTCCGCCTCTTCCTCCGACATCATACCTCCCTGGAGCAACTCCATTCTAGCGTTCTACTGTCTCATAGGCTTCAGACCACTAGCCTGAAGCCTATGTGAAGGATCGGATCAGGAGTTGGCAGATGGCAGTGCAGCATGGAGGTGATGATTAGGGTGTGCCCAGGCACACCCGGCACACCCCTTGAACATGCCTATGAGTGCATGCGTGCAACCGGAGGTCCGCTCCGGCCCCATTGACTATAATGGGGGCGGGCCGGAGTTCCGGCAGCAGCGCGGCAAACATGCCAAGAGGCGGCCGGTATAAAACTACCACAAAATCAGAGTGTTGCCTGGTTAGAGGAGATAATAGCACAGACAAAAAAATCTAAATTTCATTGTGACCTCATGGACTATCAAAGTGTACACATGAAGGAGAAAACTGGCCTCCCACATACAATATCAAAAAAGAAACAAAAATAGGAAACACAATAGACATCTGACTTGTGAGGGATACAGATACGTCATGTGACACCTCACAAGCCACATCTGATGATTTTTCAGATACCTCTGACAATACCAACAAACAGGGGAGAAGTAATTCAATTACAACAAGTAACTCAAAAAACATGTCAGGAGGGCAGGGAGGACCTAGCTGTATGACTGGCACCATCTGGCCCCTGTGTACTGGACCATAGGGAGAGACAGATTGGGAGCAGAGCAGAGGAGTTGCAATTGCCAAGTAACTGTCCCCTGGTTCAACAATAAATGACAGTGAGTGGTGGAAAAGAGGGGCCCTCCCTGAGACCCCTCTGTCAGTTTCGTGAGCCCGTCCTCCCCAAGAACTCAAAAGGAAAAGGTTTTGGTGTAACTATTCAGTTGCGTTTTGGGGACGGACACAAAACCATTGCAAGCAGTGTTTTTGTGTCCAGTTTGCAAAACTAAACAAACCCGATCAGGCATAAAAATCAATGTAAAAGTCAATGGTGCCTGATCCGTTTTTTTCATTACAGACAAAAAAACGGATCCGGCACCCATTGACTTACAATAATTTTCATGCCTGATCAGGTATGTTCAATTTTGATTTAATACAATCGGATCCGGACGAAAATGAGCCATCAGGATGTATTAAATGGAACGGATCCTTTTAATTCAGGTTTTAAGATCCTCTGCCGGATTAAAAACGCAGATGTGAAAGTAGCCTACGGCTAGTGTTCAGCTTTCTGAAGCCTGGGGAATGGTGTACGTGTTGCAAGTATTTTTTTCCTTTTATCTTTTGCATACCAAGAGCCATAGCTTTTTATTTTTCTTGACAAATAAGGAATGAGATATGATCAGTATTCACAGAGAATTCATTAATTTATTTCAGTAATTGAATTCAAAAAGGGAAATTCTATATTATATAAATTCATTACATACAGAGTGATCTATTTCAAGCGTTTATTTCTGCTAATGTTCATGATTATAGCTTGCAGCTAATGAAAACCCAAAAGTCAGTATCTCAGAAAATGAGTATTATAAAAGACTGATTAAAAAAAAAATGTATACAGAAATGTTGGCCTACTGAGAAGTGTGTGAAGTATACGTACTCAATACGTGGTCGGGGCTTCTTTGGCATGAATTACTGTATCAATGCAGTGTCGCATGGGGGCGATCGGTCTGTGGCACTGCTGAGGTGTTATGGAAGCCCAGTTTGCTTTTGATAGCGGCCTTTAGCTTGTCTGCATTGTTGGGTCTGGTCTCTCTCATCTTCTTGACAATACCCTATAGATTCTCCATGGGGTCTAGGTCTGGCAAGTTTCCCAGCCAATTAAACACCATAAAACTGTGGTTATTAAACCAGGTATTGGTACTTTTGGCAAGGTGCTGGATGAAGTGCTCTAAAATTTCCTAGCAGATGGCTGCGCTGACTTTGGACTTGATATAACACAATTGTGGTCATGGCTACGGCCAAGAGATATCCGAAGAACCCTAGGGAGAGAAACAACGGGAACAACCTAACCCAGCTAGGCGTGTCTTAGCTAACCTAACTAAATGGCTTGTTGTGTGCCCTAAGCCATGATCGTGGGTAGGCCTATAATTGGGCATACCCTGTGGAAATGAGAAGATAAGGGAGGGAGGGTGGGGCACCTGAGAACACACGCCTGTGAGTGAGGCTGAGGCTCGTATATGAAGAGCCTCTGCCCCTCCCACAAATGCAGGCTGACTAATCAGCCTTACCAACTAGATCAACACCAGCAGATGACATGGCTTTCCAAACCATCACTGACTGTGGAAACTTCACACTGGAGCTCAAGCAATTTGCATTGTGTGCCTCTCCACTCTTCCTCCAGACCCTGAGACCTTGATTTCCAACTAAAATGCAACATTTTCTTCATCTGGAAACAGGACCACTGAGCATAAGTCCAGTCCTTTTCTTTCTTAGCCCTGGTAAGGGTGAGTTCATATCACGTTTTTGTCATACATTCAACGCACACCAATTTTTTTTTATACATTAACAGATGCCTCAGGCAGATGCTATACTGTGGCATGCGTCACCATAGAGTTCTATTGTAAAAAAAAACACGTATATATTATAATATAATATCCGTTTTTTGTTGGACTTTGCAGGATGGAAAAGCATGGTATAGTATGCTTTTCCATCCTGTGACTCCCGCAAAAAAAAAACGTATAAGTTAACGTATCTTTTTTTTTTTTTTTACAATAGAACTCTATAGTGATGGATGCCACAGTATGGCATCTGTCTGAGGTATCCATTAATCTATACATTTTTTGTGTACGTTAAGCGTGTGACAAAACATGATGTGAACCCACCCTAAGACGCTTCTGACGTTGTCTCTGGGTCATGAGTGGCTTGACACAAGGAATGTGACAGTTGTAGCCAGTGTCAGACTGGGATGCCTAGGGCCCACCAGTAAAATTTATTTTGGAGGCCCACCGTACGGATACATTCAAATATTACCTGCTCACACAGCAGATCCTAGCAGATGATTGAATATGGGGGTCCTTGCAGAAGGTAGATCCTGGGGAAAAGAGGATACTAGTAGCTTTCCTCTATATCTGGAAGTCATCTCAGCTCTGATCATGTCTATAATAATAAACTGGGGAGTTTCTTTAAAAGTCTATCAAGTTTTTTATATGAACATAGGCTGTTTGTGGTGCTGTACACTAAATAAATCTATGTAGTGCAGTAAGTCTACTGTGTTATGTGCCACATGTGCATGGGTGGGAGAAAAGGGGCCCACCTTGCTCAGGGACCCACCAAGGGATTTACCTGTACCCCTGTGGGCCAGTCGGAGCCTGGTTGTAGCCCGTGTCCTGGATACGTCTGTGTGGTGGCTCTCAAAGCACTGACTCCAGCCACAGTCCACTTCTTGTGACTCTCCCTCAAATTCTTAAATGGCCTTTTATTGACAATCCTTTCAAGGCTGTGTTTATCCCTGTTGCTCGACCTACTATTAGTATGCTTGGATACAGCACTCTGTGAACAGCCAGCTTCTTTAGCAATGACTTTTTGCAGCTTACCCTCCTTGTGGAGGGTGTCAATAACTGTCTTCTGGACAACTGTCAAGTGAGCAGTCTTCCTCATGGTTGTGTAGCCTACTGAACCAGAATGAGGGACCATTCAGAGGCTTAGGCCCCTTGCAGACGAGCATGTCCGGATGTGCTTCGTCTGCGATCAGGGAAAATTGTGCGATTAGGTACACAATTGCAGTCAGTTTTGACTGCGATTGCGTTACGATGTTCAGTTTTTATCGTGTGGGTGCAATGCGTCTTGCACACGCGTGATAAAAAAACTGACTGTGGTACCAAGACCTGAACCCGGACTTCTTCACTGAAGTTCGGGTTTGGGTTAGATGTTCTGTATATTTTATTATTTTCCCTTATAACCATGTTATAAAGGAAAATAATACAGTAAATTGACTTTTATAAATTTACTAACATCATCTCCTAGCAACCATGTGTAAAAATCGCACCGCATCCGCACTTGCTTGCGGATGCTTGCGATTTTCACGCAGACCCATTCATTTCTATGGGGCCTGCGTTGCGTGAAAAACGCAGAATATAGAACATGCTGCGATTTTCATGCAACAAACAAGTGATGCGTGAAAATCACCGCTCATCTGAACAGCCCCATTGAAGTGAATGGGTCCGGATTCAGTGTGGGTGCAATGTGTTCACCTCACGCATTGCACCTGTGCTGAATTCTCGCCCGTGTGAAAGGGGCCTTAGGAAACCTTTGTAGATGTTTTGTGTTGATTAGCTGATTAATGAGTCTACAAACTTTTTCACAATATTCAAATTTTCTGAGATACAGAATTTTAGGGTTTCAGTAGCTGTAAACCAGGCATCCTCAAACTGCGACCCTCCAGCTGTTGTAAAACTACAACTCCCACAATGCCCTGCTGTAGGCTGATATCTGTAGGCTGTTCGGGTATGCTAGGAGTTGTAGTTTTGCAACAGCTGGAGGGCCGCAGTTTGAGGATGCCTGCTGTAAACCATAATCCTCAACATTCAAAGAAATATACCCTTGAAATGGATCATGTAATGCATCTATATAATATTTTTCACTTTTTTAATTGAATTACTAAAAAAAAAAACTATTCAATGACATTCTAATTTATTGAGATGCACCTCTATATCTGCATGTCTCCACTGAAATCCCTAACAAACAACTGAAAAAGGACCGGACTGGTAGCATATAGAACAGCACGGAGAAAGAGATGAGTATGTAATAATTTTTTATTTTACAGCACTCAGGGGCATCACTAAAATCTCGGCATGAATACGACAATACCAAATACAGTTGCAAGAAAAAGTATGTGAACCCTTTGGAATGATATGGATTTCTGGACAAATTGGTCATAAAATGTGATCTGATCTTCATCTAAGTCAAAACAATAGACAATCACAGTCTGCTTAAACTAATAACACGCAAAAAATTTAATGTTACCATGTTTTTATTGAACACACCGTGTAAACATTCACAGTGCAGGTGGAAAAAGTATGTGAACCCTTGGATTTAATAACTGGTTGAACCTCCTTCAACCAAACATTTCCTGTAGTTGCAGATCAGACGTACAACGGTCAGGAGTAATTCTTGAACATTCCTCTTTACAGAACTGTTTCAGTTCAGCAATATTCTTGGGATTTCTGGTGTGAATCGCTTTCTTGAGGTCATGCCACAGCATCTCAATCGGGTTGAGGTCAGGACTCTGACTGGACCACTCCAGAAGGCGTATTTTCTTCTGTTTAAGCCATTCTGTTGTTGATTTACTTCTATGCTTTGGGTCGTTGTCCTGTTGCAACAGCCATCTTCTGTTGAGCTTCAGCTGGTGGACAGATGGCCTTAAGTTCTCCTGCAAAATGCCTTGATAAACTTGGGAATTCATTTTTCCTTCGATGATAGCAATCCGTCCAGGCCCTGACGCAGCAAAGCAGCCCCAAACCATGATGCCGCCACCACCATACTTCACAGTTGGGATGAGGTTTTGATGTTGGTGTGCTGTGCCTGTTTTTCTCCACACATAGTGTTGTGCGTTTCTTCCAAACAACTCAACTTCGGTTCATCTGTCCACAGAATATTTTGCCAGTACTGCTGTGGAACATCCAGGTGCTCTTGTGCAAACTGTAAACGTGCAGCAATGTTTTTTTTGGACAGCAGTGGCTTCCTCTGTGGTATCCTCCCATGAAATCCATTCTTGTTTAGTGTTTTACGTATCGTAGATTCGCTAACAGGGATGTTAGCATATGCCAGAGACTTTTGTAAGTCTTTAGCTGACACTCTAGGATTCTTCTTCACCTCATTGAGCAGTCTGCGCTGTGCTCTTGCAGTCATCTTTACAGGACGGCCACTCCTAGGGAGAGTAGCAGCAGTGCTCAACTTTCTCCATTTATAGACAATTTGTCTTACCGTGGACTGATGAACAGCAAGGCTTTTGGAAATACTTGTATAACCCTTTCCAGCTTTATGCAAGTCAACAATTCTTAATCGTAGGTCTTCTGAGAGCTCTTTTGTGCGAGGCATCATTCACATCAGGCAATGCTTCTTGTGAAAAGCAAACCCAGAACTGGTGTGTGTTTTTAGGGCAGGGCAGCTGTAACCAACACCTCCAATCTCCTTTCATTGATTGGACTCCAGTTGGCTGACACCTCACTCCAATTAGCTCTTGGAGATGTCATTAGTCTAGGGGTTCACATACTTTTTCCACCTGCACTGTGAATGTTTACATGGTGTGTTCAATAAAAACATGGTAACATTTAATTATTTGTGTGTTATTAGTTTAAGTAGACTGTGATTGTCTATTGTTGTGACTTAGATGAAGATCAGATCACATTTTATGACCAATTTGTGCAGAAATCCATATCATTCCAAATGGTTCACATACTTTTTCTTGCAACTGTATATGCAGTTTTGTGTAGTATGCAATTCCTGCCTGACCATGGGTCCACTGTACTTTACTGACATGATGTTAGTACAATACCATAGGCCCACGGCCATGCAGGAACTCATAGGTATCATAAAACACTGTGATGCTGTGAATTCAGGTCAGATGAACCGCACATGGTCTGTTAGATGCCTTGCAATACACAGACCATCTTTCCTGGACTGCACACGGCTGTCTGACACCAGCGGCCAGCCTAAATGTATGAGTGGTAAGGAGAGGGACCCTCAGTAAGGCTTTATTCAAATAGCATTTTGTCAACTATGTTCTGCGTATGCACTTGGAAAGCCTTGCGCATATGCTGAACATATGCATAGACTCCTTATGCCCAGCATATGCCAAAAAGTTATTTTTTGTCATACACTGACCATACATTTGTTGCAGAATGATAAATATATTCACCATCAGTAGGTGCTACAACTCCCTCTGGATATGGATATATCAGGGTTAACAATCCTGACAAGTAGGAAGCTAGGAGATGGACTTCGGTCCGCCCCTAGTTCAGTTAGGGTCCATTTACAAGTCCGCAATTTCGTTCCCCATTTTGCGGAACGGAATCGCGGACCCATTCATTTCTGGGTCCGCTTTTCCGTTCCCGAAAAAAATAGAACATGTCCTATTCTATTAGTGCCAGCAATGTGCGGGTACGCAAAATGCGGAACGCACATTGCTGCTGTCCATGTTTTGCGGATCCGCAAAACACGTTACGGACATGTGGATGGGGCCTTAGTGAGTCAGATTCTAGATGAGGAAGTGAGAGAAGCTGCATGTGTTCACTCCTAAGAATACTAGACCTACACTTTAGAGAATCACTATCTCTGAGAAATCCACAGAGAGGGTGAAGAAAAGGTGTGCCCACTTGTCAATGCCCAGTCTTAGGGAGCATTAGTGTGGGGATCACTACTGTGAATAACTGTTGCAGCCAGAGCCACTACCACTCTGCTCCTCCAAGGCTTGCTGCAAATGGAATGTATAAATTGGGTCTAAAAGGAAGGAAAAATTGTAAACTGCATGCCCGACTCAAGACTAGGGACGTTATTATTCATGAAGCTTGAACAGTGGGTACTGCACCATGGTTACTGCTATTTACCAACATGGATTTGGACTGCACTAGTGGCAAGTCAAGTGTTTCAAGTGGCAAGTCTGCTGTTGAGGGAGTAACTGCTTACAACAGCTCTGAGCAACACGCTGGGTCACTACCTTTTTTTGGTAAAATCTATATTGAGCAGCTCCACTGCGAGCCGAGCACTGGTATCTGCTCAATACGCTGTACACACCATGGAGTCCCCTGAAGCTCTGCTCTGGAGACCCTGACATGAATTCTGTATTGAGCAGACCCCAGCACCGAACCTGTTCAATACAGATTTTTACAAAATGACTGGTTCAATTAAAGTAAGTGACCCAGTGTTTTCATCAGGGTTTCTGCCTTTAGATTAATAAACAGTGTTTTAAATTGTGCAATAGATGGGCCCCAGGAATGATTTCCTCCGGTGGGCCCAAGGTATTCCAGTCCACCACTGCGAGCTCCTATGTTGACTGCACAAGCATAGCTTTGTGTGATTATGCCAGCAGTTAGGATTAAATAGTATCAACATGTGGGAATGGGTTAAAAGACTCTTAATGGGGTTGTCCCATGAAGGCAACTTATCTTCTATGAAACAGGATAGAGGATACATATCTGATCAGTGGGGGTCCAACCACTGGGGCCTCTGTTGATCATGAGAAGTGGGGAACTTGAATAGAGCAGCAGACACACATGCATCTTCTTAAGTTTCTAAGGGTCTTTGTGACCTGTAAGTCACCAGGGCCAAGCTAAGAGTGCTACCTCAGCACTTCAATAAATACACTCCTGCTTCTTCTGTATGACACAGAGCTAGGGGTCTGATATATATCTAATGATCATTAAAATCCATACAAAGACTGATTTGAAGAGCAGCCAGAGATTTTGGTGTTTTACATGGCTACAATTGGGGAAATTTATCAAACTGGTGTAAAGTAGAACTGGCTTAGTTGCCCATAGCAACCAATCAGATTCCATCTTTCATTTTCCAAAGGAGCTATCAAAAAGGAAAGGTGGAATCTGATTGGTTGCTATGGGCTACTAAGCCAGGTCCACTTTACACCAGTTTGATAAATGACCTCAAATGTGGCTAAAATATAGTAAACTTGATTAAAATGGAACATACCAGCTATGATAAGGACAGTAAAACTCTTTACGCTATTGCTATGTCAAAGGGTTAATGATAAAATATGGTGTGAGTATATGATGTCATTAGGACAGTATATATTTCTTTGGTATGCTTTTAAAAACTCCCTGTAACGTCTCCATTACAGCTTAATATTAAATTAAAGAGTCATCTGGCACATTTTGACAAAAGTTAATGAATAACTTAACCAATCTCAAGACTAATCAAAAATTACCCTTGAGGACTGTGAATGCTGCATTAATGGACTTATCTTAAGCAAATTGAATATTTGAATTGAAATGATGTGTATCAATTGAACATCCTTGAGGAAATCATGAAATTAGAAAGTATAAATGAGCAGTCCAAGGATACCACGGCGTACTCTTCACATAATATGTCTGCCTACCTTGGCAAATACTCCACAAATATTCAGTCCTAATAAATTCTTACAGATAATATCCTAGTACATCAGTTTTTATTATTCATATGATCTTAAAGTTGGAAAAATATCTAATGAGCAGGAGGCATCCTAGAGTTTTCAATATTAAAATATAGCTTTGAAAGGGTCATGAATAGTTAAAAGTCTCAGTCATGTTAACATGAAAAGAGATCATATATTATAAAATCATGTTGTACAAGACAGAATTTATTCAAGTTCTGGGATTCTAAAATCTACATTTATCATAGCAATACCTGCACCAGAAAATTATCAATAGGCATGTGGGCAGGTATATGGAATTACAAGGAACATGAAACACCTAAAGGGAATCTGTCACCTATTTTGACCATATAAAACCGTTAACATAGCAATGTGCAATAAAGTACCTTCATTCCAGCATGTGTCCTCTTTCTTTTATTCAACTTTTCATTCAGATGAAAAAGCAATTTTTCTGATATGCAAATGAAGTCTCAAGGTGCCCAGAGGGGCGTTATTACTCTGCTCTAGTGCCCAGTAATGCCCCCTGCAGTGCCCAGCCCGCCTTTCTTCCCAGCCCAGCACGCCTCCTAAGAAATAAATGTACTCCCACATCGGAGTCGTACGGCGGCGCCCCCTCCACTACGTCATTTAATTTATTCACTGCACCGTCCTTGCTTCCTCCTCTCTTGGCCTCCGAAATCCCGTGCAGGCGCAGTATCGCTGAGTGCCCGCGCCTGTACGATACTCCTGCTCTTGAGGGCAACAGCCTCAATAGTGTCACTGGGCATGCGCCAAGCCCAGTGACACTATCCTTACATATAGTGAATGTGTATATTCTTTTTCTTGTAGGCTCAGCTGGTTGTGCTCCACATTTCTCATGCCCAAAGCTTCTGAGACAGGACTGGGGCCTACACAGAAATAAGGTATAAAGCCTCATTCACACGTCAGTGTTTTGGTCAGTGATTTCCTTCAGTGAATTGGAACCTCCACAGATATAAGGTATAAGGGAAAGATCTGCTCCTGTTCTGTATTTTTAACCCACACCGGGTTTTGGCTCACAATAACTGATGGAAAGCACTGACTGAACACTAACTGTGTGAATTAGGCATTATAGACCATAGGAATATTAACATCCCATCCCTCTCCCTAAAATTTCCAATATTGCGATTCAACCCGAATTTTTTTTTATAAGATCACTAACATGGCTGGATGGCTCTGTCAAGCAGAAAATATCTAAAGCATAAACCTTAACTGGTGAATGATAATAAAGTTTCTCAGTAACATTAAAAGTTGCATATAAAGACTGTTCAAATTCTTTGGGGCAAACTATCTACCTTTACAGTACAAGAATAAGCACAATGGGGGAGATTTATCAAACTGGTGTCAAGTAGAACTGGCTTAGTTGCCCACAGTAACCGATCATATTCCACCTTTCATTTTCCAAAGGAGTTGTGAAAACTGAAAGGTGGAATCTGATTGGTTGCTATGGGCAACTAAGCCAGTACTACTTTGCACCAGTTTGATAAATCTCCCCCAACATTTTCCTCGGTAGATTCCAGTCTTACCTCATTAGTCCTGGATGTGATCATGTAAGTCTAGGTTCACATCTGGAGATTCTGTTAGGAGACTCCATCACAGATTCCAACAAAAATGCCTAACAAAATAAAGAGCATGCTGTGCTATTATGTCCAGTAGAATGAAGGACACCATAACAAAAACACAGCTGGACACGTTATTGTCAATTGGGTCTGTTGGGAACCACTAGTGTCTGTCATATCACGAAACCAGCGATTTAATGTTTTTTGTTTTGTTTTGTTTTTCTGTTCCTAGAATGGAACAATAAAACAGAAGACATGCTGGAGATGTGAACCTATATTGCTAACTCAGTTGCATACATACACTCATACCTAAAGAATTATTAGGAACACCATACTAATACGGTGTTGGACCCCCTTTTGCCTTCAGAACTGCCTTAATTCTACGTGGTATTGATTCAACAAGGTGCTGATAGCATTCTTTAGAAATGTTGGCCCATATTGATAGGATAGCATCTTGCAGTTGATGGAGATTTGAGGGATGCACATCCAAGGCACGAAGCTCCCGTTCCACCACATCCCAAAGATGCTCTATTGGGTTGAGATCTGGTGACTGTGGGGGCCATTCTAGTACAGTGAACTCATTGTCATGTTCAAGAAACCAATTTGAAATGATTCGAGCTTTGTGACATGGTGCATTATCCTGCTGGAAGTAGCCATCAGAGGATGGGTACATGGTGGTCATGAAGGGATGGACATGGTCAGAAACAATGCTCAGGTAGCCGGTGGCATTTAAACGATGCCCAATTGGCACTAAGGGGCCTAAAGTGTGCCCAGAAAACATCCCCCACTCCATTACACCACAACCACCAGCCTGCACAGTGGTAACAAGGCATGATGGATACATGTTCTCATTCTGTTTATGCCAAATTCGGACTCTACCATTTGAATGTCTCAACAGAAATCGAGACTCATCAGACCAGGCAACATTTTTCCAGTCTTCAACAGTCCAATTTTGGTGAGCTCGTGCAAATTGTAGCCTCTTTTTCCTATTTGTAGTGGAGATGAGTGGTACCCGGTGGGGTCTTCTGCTGTTGTAGCCCATCCGCCTCAAGGTTGTGCATGTTGTGGCTTCACAAATGCTTTGCTGCATACCTCGGTTGTAACGAGTGGTTATTTCAGTCAACGTTGCTCTTCTATCAGCTTGAATCAGTCGGCCCATTCTCCTCTGACCTCTAGCATCCATGTGATTGGTTGACTAGATAATTGCATTAATGAGAAATAGAACAGGTGTTCCTAATAATTCTTTAGGTGAGTGTACATTTTGAACTTTTTCATAAGGGGAACCTGGTCATGTGATCTGAAGTTTGACCACCTGCTCAGAGCTTGCTCTAATGTGTAGATAGCTGTGTTCAGTCTCCCAACAGTCTAGGGGAACTACAGGATGACATCATCAGCAATCAAATCCCTCCTGGCAGTTCTCAGTCCTCTTCCCATGTCCCTCTATATATATATCCCTGTATTCTGTTGAAGATATAATGTCTTCCCTATCCAAAGTACCAGGAGTATAAATATATAATAGGTGAGTATATACAGTGATTAGCTGCAATTACATAAACCTGATTGCAGGGCCGGTGCAAGGATTTTTGCCGCCCAAGGCAAGATAAAAATTGCTGCCCCCCAACCCCCCCCTTTATCAGATGATCTGCCCATATCATGACATCACATATGTTCCACCCCTTTCTCAGCATTTAAATTAAAAGAACTGCTATGTTTCCCTTATGGTTAATCAAACTTCTTGTAGCTGTCTCCCGGACAGCCGCTAGAGGTGCTTCCGCGATTCTCACTGTGAAAATTACAGTGGCAAGACGTGGAACATAGTTTTGAATGCGTGCGCATGCGCAGCTGAGAGGAGGATCGGGGAGAAGAGTTCCCAGTGCCAGCACTGGAGAAAGGTAAGTGGCTGAAGGAGTTTTAACCCCTTCAGCCCAGTGGGAGGGGGACACGAGGGTGCCCCACTCCTAACAAATGTATAGTGCCAGGAAAATGAGTTTGTTTTCCTGGCACTATAGTGCTCCTTTAACACCAGTACTGCACAGTGTCTGTTCTCTGCAGGAACAGGCTATAGACACCAGTACCACTACATTAAACTGTACTGGTTCTGGGACTATAGTGTCCTTTTAATGTGAGGTAAATTAGTTTCCAATGTAGTATTAATAACTAAACAATTAAATAATAAACATATTGCATTGTCTACTTACCACCAGGACAATAAGATGATCTGGTCTCTGGTTGCAGTCTGGCTCATGGTCTGGCTCTGGGGACTCCCTTGTCACTCTCTTCTCCCCCCTCCCTCCCTTGTCACTCTCTTCTCCCCCCTCCCTCCCTTGTCACTCTCTTCTCCCCCCCACCTCCCTTGTCACTCTCTTCTCCCCCCCACCTCCCTTGTCACTCTCTTCTCCCCCCCACCTCCCTTGTCACTCTCTTCTCCCCCCCACCTCCCTTGTCACTCTCTTCTCCCCCCCCACCTCCCTTGTCACTCTCTTCTCCCCCCCACCTCCCTTGTCACTCTCTTCTCCCCCCCACCTCCCTTGTCACTCTCTTCTCCCCCCCACCTCCCTTGTCACTCTCTTCTCCCCCCCAACTCCCTTGTCACTCTCTTCTCCCCCCCACCTCCCTTGTCACTCTCTTCTCCCCCCCACCTCCCTTGTCACTCTCTTCTCCCCCCCACCTCCCTTGTCACTCTCTTCTCCCCCCCAACTCCCTTGTCACTCTCTTCTCCCCCCCACCTCCCTTGTCACTCTCTTCTCCCCCCCACCTCCCTTGTCACTCTCTTCTCCCCCCCACCTCCCTTGTCACTCTCTTCTCCCCCCCACCTCCCTTGTCACTCTCTTCTCCCCCCCAACTCCCTTGTCACTCTCTTCTCCCCCCCACCTCCCTTGTCACTCTCTTCTCCCCCCCACCTCCCTTGTCACTCTCTTCTCCCCCCCACCTCCCTTGTCACTCTCTTCTCCCCCCCACCTCCCTTGTCACTCTCTTCTCCCCCTCCCTCCCTTGTCACTCTCTTCTCCCCCCCTCCCTCCCTTGTCACTCTCTTCTCCCCCCCACCCTCCCTTGTCACTCTCTTCTCCCCCCCACCCTCCCTTGTCACTCTCTTCTCCCCCCCACCCTCCCTTGTCACTCTCTTCTCCCCCCCACCTCCCTTGTCACTCTCTTCTCCCCCCACCTCCCTTGTCACTCTCTTCTCCGCCCCACCTCCCTTGTCACTCTCTTCTCCGCCCCACCTCCATTGTCACTCTCTTATCCCCCCTCCCTCCCTTGTCACTCTCTTTTCCCCCCCTCCCTCCCTTGTCACTCTCTTCTCCCCCCTCCTCCCTTGTCACTCTCTTCTCCCCCCTCCTCCCTTGTCACTCTCTTCTCCCCCCTCCCTCCCATGTCACTCTCTTCTCCCCCCTCCCTCCCTTGTCACTCTCTTCTCCCCCCCCCTCCCTTGTCACTCTCTTCTCCCCCCCCTCCCTTGTCACTCTCTTCTCCCCCCCCTCCCTTGTCACTCTCTTCTCCCCCCCACCTCCCTTGTCACTCTCTTCTCCCCCCCACCTCCCTTGTCACTCTCTTCTCCCCCCCACCTCCCTTGTCACTCTCTTCTCCCCCCCACCTCCCTTGTCACTCTCTTCTCCCCCCCACCTCCCTTGTCACTCTCTTCTCCCCCCCACCTCCCTTGTCACTCTCTTCTCCCCCCCACCTCCCTTGTCACTCTCTTCTCCCCCCCACCTCCCTTGTCACTCTCTTCTCCCCCCCACCTCCCTTGTCACTCTCTTCTCCCCCCCACCTCCCTTGTCACTCTCTTCTCCCCCCCACCTCCCTTGTCACTCTCTTCTCCCCCCCACCTCCCTTGTCACTCTCTTCTCCCCCCCACCTCCCTTGTCACTCTCTTCTCCCCCCCACCTCCCTTGTCACTCTCTTCTCCCCCCCACCTCCCTTGTCACTCTCTTCTCCCCCTCCCTCCCTTGTCACTCTCTTCTCCCGCCTCCCTCCCTTGTCACTCTCTTCTCCCCCCCACCCTCCCTTGTCACTCTCTTCTCCCCCCCACCCTCCCTTGTCACTCTCTTCTCCCCCCCACCTCCCTTGTCACTCTCTTCTCCCCCCACCTCCCTTGTCACTCTCTTCTCCGCCCCACCTCCCTTGTCACTCTCTTCTCCGCCCCACCTCCATTGTCACTCTCTTATCCCCCCTCCCTCCCTTGTCACTCTCTTCTCCCCCCCTCCCTCCCTTGTCACTCTCTTCTCCCCCCTCCTCCCTTGTCACTCTCTTCTCCCCCCTCCTCCCTTGTCACTCTCTTCTCCCCCCTCCCTCCCATGTCACTCTCTTCTCCCCCCTCCCTCCCTTGTCACTCTCTTCTCCCCCCCTCCCTCCCTTGTCACTCTCTTCTCCCCCCTCCCTCCCTTGTCACTCCCTTCTCCCCCCCTCCCTCCCTTGTCACTCTCTTCTCCCCCCTCCCCCTTGTCACTCTCTTCTCCCCCCCTCCCTCCCTTGTCACTCTCTTCTCCCCCCCTCCCTCCCTTGTCACTCTCTTCTCCCCCCCTCCCTCCCTCGTCACTCTCTTCTCCCCCCTCCCTCCCTTGTCACTCACTTCTCCCCCCCTCCCTCGTCACTCTCTTCTCCCCCCTCCATCCCTTGTCACTCTCTTCTCCCCCCTCCCTCCCTTATCACTCTCTTCTCCCCCCTCCCTCCCTTATCACTCTCTTCTCCCCCCCTCCATCCCTTGTCACTCTCTTCTCCCCCCTCCATCCCTTGTCACTCTCTTCTTCCCCCCCTCCATCCCTTGTCACTCTCTTCTTCCCCCCCTCCCTCCCTTGTCACTCTCTTCTCCCCCCCTCCCTCCCTTGTCACTCACTAAGTGAGCACTTCCTGTTAGTCCGGCCGGGAACAGGAAACAAAAGCTCTTGTACCCCCGACCAAACAGAGCTCGGCCACGCTGCATTAGAGGCGCTTCCCTTCTGTCAGTCCCTCTCTTCAGACTTCAGACTGCGCCTGGGAGGTGCACAATCATAGACGCGCCAGCCCGGGCAGTGCGGCAGCCGCCCGGTGCGGGGGACGGCCCGCCGCCGTACTTAAAAAAAAAACTTGCGGCAGGACCGGCCCGGCCGCCACTTAACCAAGCTTTTTTTTTAAACCGCACGGGGCCGGCGCCCCCTGCTAAATTGCGCCTTAGGCAGCTGCCTAGGTTTCCTTACTGGTGGCGCCGGCCCTGCCTGATTGACACTGCATGTACTATAGCATCTGTGTGTGATGACTCTACAGTGCAGGTCTATGAGATGTAGCTTCCCATTGGTCTTCCTGCTTCCTGCATATAAGGGCTGACAGGGAAGAGAGAGAGATGGCAGGGCAGAGAGGGGAGACAGGCTCAAGGTGAATCATATAGGAACACATGGAGACCTGTTATGGCTGCCCTAACACAATGTGAACTATAAAGGTGAGCTAGAAACACTGTGTATTAGCCAGTGCCTAGACGAGCAGGTATTTATTTTGGTTATTGTGTTTTGTACTGCTGGTGCTGGAGTCTCACCTCCCCCAGTGATGATATAACTGGGGAGGGTTCATCTGTATATGCTGACCCCTAATAAAGCACTCTGTGGACTTAAAAATTCACTGTGGTCTGTCATCACTGCCCTGCCTGAGAGAACGATCCCTTACAGTGTGATCAGCTATAGTACATTTTTATCAATTTGATGTGCATGGGGCGGTGCAAAGGCTCCTCTGCCACATATGAAGACAGCAGTTTAGGGTACTTTCACACTAGCGCTGCTAGAATCCGGCAGGCAGTTCTGGCAATGGAACAGCCTGCCGGATCCGGAAAAACCGTATGCATCCGGGTACCTTTTTTTCCGGATCCGTTTGCCACATCCGGTAAAACAATGGATTTGTCTCATCCGTTATCATCCAGTTTCAAACGGAATAACAGATCCGGTATTTACATTTTTAAAAGATCAAAAGAACCAATTTCAGATGAAAATTGTACAGTGGCCATAAAGGAGGACTGAAAGTCACATATCCCTCAGATGCTGCCTCAGAGGATAGCAAACATGATGCCAGACCACATTCAGTTTGGATTTCAGGCTCTAATCCTTGTTTCCCGCTGGAGGACACGTCTTCGCGATCTGGGTTCATCCAATCACTTACGCCCGAATGAGAAGGGGTGCATTTGAAGATCTTTTTCCCGAACTGCGGAATTATCCTGACCTGACAAGTTTTTTTTAACTATCTATGGATCAGCGTCTCCAGTTTTGACGATCTGCTACAATGGGTTTCTCATCGGACTGAAAGACAGGACGCCATTTTCCGTCAAAGTATTTCACCCTGAGAACAGCTAATGCTTACCATAAGGTAATTAGTAATTTTTTTAAATTTTATATTTTGCTAGTAAATGTTATTTTTGCATACTTTTTTAATATTTAACGTAGGTTGTCCGGGTTCAAAACTGAACTCAGACATATTTCCTTACATCTCGGTATGAAAATGTTGATACTATACTCGATTGCGCAGGCCAAGGGCATTGGAGGCTCTGGAGTAGTATTGTTCACTGTGACATCACCAGCTCCTATGGTCAAGCTTTACCCCTATCTTGACCATCAGAGACGTTGACTTCACTTTGAGCAATGCTAGCCAGAAGCGTACGACTATGGTTCTCCATGGAGAGCTAGTTCCATCACTGGATTTTCAAAAAGTGTCCTTTGCCCTGTGAGATTTACAACAGAACAAAGGAGAGCATTAGAGCATTTAATAGGGTATTGCCATTTTCAGGTCTAAAACAAGGCCAACCAAATTATATAGCTTGTATGGAGTTTTTGGGCTTGTTTTTACATCTTTGCTTATTTTTATTTACACTTTTTTTTATTTTCTTCTGATAGATTTCTGGCAACAGGAGAGAGTTTGACGTCCCTCTATTATCAGTTTCTGCTAGGAATATCCCCAGTTTCCTTTATTGTTAAAGATACCTGCCGTGCTTTGTGGGAGCTGTTGCATGAGGAGTTTATACCTCACCCAAATAGGCAACAGTGGGTCGAAATTTACAAAAAAATTTGGGGGGGTGCCAGTTTACTAACTGTCTTGGGGCAGTGTATTATGAAGCCCTAAGGCAGTGGTTCTGAGTACTTTAATTACAAAAAATTATTTTTCGATTATATTAAATCACTGATGCCCAGTACCAGTTTGTGATAATTGATGTTGGGGCTTATGGCCGAACCAATGATTCAATGGTCTTCAAAAATTCGGACATGGGGCGAAGGGTATACAATAGACTATTTGATTTTCAACCTCCTCAACCTCTACCAGGTACTGATGCTCCCCCCATGCTGTTTGTGTTGGTCGGTGATTAAGCGTTTCAGATGTGTGGCAATCTAATTAAACCTTATTGCAGTCGCGGATTAAACTGGAGAAAACGCATATTTAACTACCACCTGATTAGGCCAGAAGAATGGTGGAATGCGCATTCTGCATTCTGGTGGCTAAATGGGGTATTTTCACCAAACCCATTAAACTACAAATAGAAACTGTTGATGAGGTAGTAAAGGCATGTGTGGTGTTACACAACTACCTCCTCATAAAAGAACCACTCCATGTTGAACAGATCCCTGAAGACAGCGATTTGGCCAGTATTGAAAATTTTGGACCAAGGACCACTGTAGCAGTTTCCAGGATGAGAAACTCTTTTGCAGGACCAAATGATTTTAATTAATTGTGTTATTCTTCTTTTTTTTTTAGGAAAAATTAATGTAATTTGAATATATTCTACATTAGCAGTTTGGTTGTGTGGTTATGTGGGTGGGCGGGTACAGTAGTGTGTGTTTATTGATTTTCAAAACCTGTTTTGTAAAATTAGTTTCAGTTTATTAAACTTTTTTTTATACCATATGCTGAGTCTTTATGCATATATTGATCTCCCCACGCTTAAAGAGTGACAAATACTTGTGTCGCTCTGCCAGAGTAGCCAGATTACTGTATGTGAGCACTAGAGCCCTCTATTCTCCCCACGCTGGAGGAGTGACCTATAGTTGTGTCGCTCCGCCAGCAAAGGGAGTTTATGTGAGGCGTCTCTTCTCCACACTAGTGTTCCCTTATCTACATACTCTCCCCACACTAGAGGAGAGACAAATACTTGTGTCGCTCCACCAGCGTAGGCAGAATATGTGAGCACTAAAGCCCTCAATCTCCCTACGCTGGAGGAGTGACACAAGTATTTGTCTCTCCTCCAGCGTGGGGAGAGTATGTGGAGCCTCTCTCCTCCACACTAGTGTTCTCTTGTCTACATACTCTACCCATGCTGGAGGAGTGACACAAATACTTGTGTCGCTCCGCCAGCATAGGCAGAATATGTGAGCTCTAGAGCACTCTACTCTCCCCACGCTGGAGGAGTGACAAATACTTGTGTCGCTCCGCCTGTGCAGGACAAATTGAAGGGTTCAAAAATAACCCTTTTTTTTTTATCCCTAACGTAAAACACCCATTAAAAAAAATACAAATATATTTAAAAAAATATAACATTTATTATGAACATATGAAACTTAATTTCTTCAGAAAAAAAGAAATAAAAAATATTTAAAAAAATTATAATTGTCTAAAAACAGGCCTGGGGGGACTAGAAGATTGGGGGTGGAGGGTATTGTGCTGCTTGGGACCCCTCTGTCCTGTTGCTGATTTGCCACTGTGGACAAATAATTGCATGTTGGGGAAGGTGCAACAGTGGGAGTATGTAAAGTGAAGGATGGGGCAGGAGATGGAGGTTCCTGAGCCAGGGAAGAGGGAGTAGTAAAAGAGATGGGAGAATAGTAGTGAGGAGGAGAAGGCAAAAAAGGGTGAGAAAATAGCTTGGGGGCTTTGGGACTGGGATGGGGGTTGGGTGTGGGAATGGAGGTGCGACTGGGATGGGAGTGGTATGGCGATGGGGCTGGGAAGACGGATGGGGCAGCTGGGATGGGGGATAAGTGTGAGATGGGGATAGGGTGGGGTTGGGGACAGGGCTGGTGTTGGGGATAGGGCTGGGGCGGGGGAAAGGATGTGGGGCAGTGTTGCACCTGCCACAAGGCACAGTCCACTTGTCTTCGGGCCTCAAACAATTGGTTTGGCGTAAACTGTTCCATCACGGGGACTATCGAGTTCAAATACAGTTGAACCGGACTCATTTGCATCGTCAACCCCGCCCCCTCCTGAAGACGACGCAAATTATCCTCCAATCTGGCAACTCTATCTGTAAATCCCATCAAGGACTCGTAAACGAGCCGTATGAGATCCTCGTAGTCCGCCTGACTGCTCCTACCTGACTTCTGGCATGACGGCCTCAAATAGTGAGGCTAATTGGGCCATCGTTGCGTCGCCAGGGGGTGGAGGTAGGGTAACATCAGAGTCCTGACCACTTGCTTGAGCAGGAGGAGAGGGGCCTGCGAGGGCTAGCTCATCAGGGACCTGAAGAACTTCGGGTGTCCGAGTACTGCTTGCTGTTCTGTAAGACTGTACTTAGAGTGCATACATTCTATTAGTGTACAGAGAAGTTTCTATGTACAGTATGACATTTTTTTTAAAGCAACTGCTATTAGTATTAGTACATAGGGGATGCTAGGAGTAGTAGTCCTAGGTACTGCAACTCCTAGCATCCCCTATGTACTTATACTACCAGCAGTCCCTATGTACTTTTGCATAGGGACTGCTGGTAGTATAAGTACATAGGGGATGTTAGGAGTTGCATTAGCCTTAGGTACTACTACTCCTAGCATCCCCTATGTACTTATACTACCAGCAGTCCCTATGCAAAATTACATAGGGACTTCTAGTAGTATAAGTATATAGGGGATGCAAGGAGTAGTAGTCGTTGGTACTACTACTCCTAGCATCCCCTATGTAATTATCACATACAGCTCCTTTGTATAAGTACAATGTTTTTCATGCTGCCAAACAAACAAAAAAAACTTTTCTACTCACCTTCAATAGCGCGCTGCCGAATCCCTCGCAGACTGGCGCAATAGTGCGAAAACAGGAAGAAGCGCTACTAGCTCCTCCTACATACCATCGCAGGCGCAGACTGGAAAGCTGGATCTGGCGACGCGTCAATTTCGAAAACACTTGGTACCGGATCCGGCATTAATACATTTAAATGGAAATTAAAGCCGGCAAGTGCATTAGTGTTCCAGAATTTTGGCCAGAAAAAATACTGCGACAAGCTACGTTAGGCTACTTTCACACTAGCGTTCAGAGCAGGTCCGTCTGATGTCTGCTCAGACGGATCCGCTCCTATAATGCAGACGTTTGTATCCGTTCAGAACGGATCCATCTGCATTATAGTTTGAAAAAGTAGCCTGAACGGATCCGTCCAGACTTTACATTGAAAGTCAATGGGGGACGGATCCGTTTGAAGATTGAGCCATATGGTGTCATCTTCAAACGGATCCGCCCCCATTGACTTACATTGTAAGTCTGGACGGATCCGCTTGCCTCCGCACGGCCAGGCGGACACCCGAATGCTGCAAGCAGCGTTAAGGTGTCCGCTCGCGGAGCGGAGGCTGAACGCTGGCAGACTGATGCATTCTCAGCGGATCCGCGTCCACTGAGAATGCATTAGGGCTGGACGGATACGTTCGGGGCCGCTTGTGAGCCCCTTCAAACGGAGCTCACGAGCGGACACCCGAACGCAGGTGTGAAAGTAGCCTTATTTTGTTCTGTGAAATACCGTACAAGCGACGGAACGGAAGACATCCTGATGCATACTGAACAGATTGCTTTCCATTCAGAATGCATTAGGACAAAACAGATACGTTTTTTTCCGGTATTGAGACCCTATACCGGATTTCAATACCATGAAAAGAATAATGCTAGTGTGAAAGTAGCCTTAATAAATAGCATAATATTTATCATGGCATGACCAATTGCACCTCTAAATAGTTCTTTAATACAAAAACTTTAGAACTAGATATGAACAACATTGAAGGTATTTTCTATCATTGTAATCATTTTAGGCTGAAAATGATATTTCCAATTGGATGTTATAAAAAAAAAGTTTCAACAGTTTTTTTTCTACAGCTTTCACTTTCAGTGTATTTGCAGGATGTTTCTTTCTGCTGCACCACGAATCCATCAGGGAGCTGCTCTGTTGTCTGGATCTGTAGCCTTTATCTCTGAAATCCTGACAGCTCCTAGACACTCATCTAAGCTAAATTCCGATCAAACTGCTAAGAATTTAGCTATAATGAGGGCTTATGAGCTGTTAGGAAAGTAATAATAAGTAATAAGGAAAGAAACATCCTGCATATGCACTGAAAGCAAAAGCTGTTATTTTTTTTTAATTAAAACCAATTTAAAATTATTTTAGCCCAAAATGAGTAGAATGCAATGATAAAAAAAATTGCCCTCAAAGGTGTCCATAGCCTTTAACAAATGAAGATGCATTGCTGATTGTTCATACTTTGCTTTATTATTAAATCATCTATATATTTTGTGACCTTGTTGTTAACCTTTGCTAGACTGAAAGGTAAAACTTTTTTCCATTGCCTTGGACCAGTTCTACACAATGACTGTAGCTGCAGCAGAGTTATTCTCTGCTCAGTGCAAGTGCAGCTTCCCACATATGTGTGTAAAGGGGACGCTTCAAACATCTGTAATTGTAATGTATGGTATTCTCTATTTTCTGGCAAGCAATGTAATTACATCCATTCGCCCCTAGGTGGTGCTGGCACAACATAGTATATATAGTAGGGGTGTGTCTAGCTTAGAGAGGATTGATGAGTGAGAGGTTGTTGAAGTTAGAGAAAAGAGAAGCAAGTTCATGGAGGAGAGAAACAGGCTAAAGTCATCATGTAACTGCTGTACTTCCCTCTGGGCCCTGATCAAGCCTGGAGAAGATATCTACAAAAGACCAGCACCAGACAGTGAGTCTATACACCGAGATGCAAGGAGACTAGTGAGGGTAACAGCTAAGGCTACTTTCACACTTGCATTTTGTGTGGATTCGTCATGAGATAATACAGCAGTCTGCATCCGTTCAGAACGGATCTGTTTGTATTATCTTCAACATAGCCAAGACCATAGCCAATCCGTCTTGAACACCATTGAAAGTCAATGGAGGACAGATCCGTTTTCTATTGTGCCAGATTGTGTCATAGAAAACGGATCCGTCCCCATTGACTTACATTGTGTGTCATAACAGATCCGTTTGGCTCAGTTTTGTCAGATGGACACCAAAACGCTGCAAGCAGCGTTTTGGTGTCCGCCTCCAAAGCGGAATGGTGACTGAATAGAGGCAAACTGATGCATTCTGAGCGGATCCTTTTCCATTCAGAATGCATTAGGGCAAAACTGATCCGTTTTGGACCGCTTGTGAGATCCCTGAACGGATCTCACAAACGGAAAGCCAAAACGCCAGTGTGAAAGTAGCCTTAACTAAGGCTTATGGACCTCATTAGCACCAGTGATCAGGAGTAGCTTTCAGAGTGCCTGAACACAACCAGACAATTTAGGCCAAATTGTCATTATCACTAACTTAACCTTCCAGGTGGTAGAGAGAAAACATAAAATCAGTTTCTAGATAAGTTTCCTGCCAAATAATGAAGCAGATGTGTTTGCTTGCCGTGAGGGGGACGCCCTTAAAGGAAAACTCCTAGACAAACAATTATTAGCATCTTTAGTGCCAGTGTGCTGTGAAGTAAACATAGGATTTCTACCAGGATCCTTGCCTGCCAAGAGTCTACTCCTAAAAGGACAATTCCTCAAATACATTTGCCACTACCAGATAATAGGATTACCAGTGAACTTATCATTTATGCTTACAAAAGCTTTCCATTGATGAACTGTACCAACTGTCCAGAGACTATTTATTGTCCGTAAATGTTCAACCGGTTTACAACTACCGTCTTCTCATTCTTACTACCACTACTCTCAGCATTTGCACCTAACGGTGCTGGCGTCACGAACCAGGGGCCCAGCCACAAGCACCCTAAACATCACCACCATCAAGGGCACCTCAACCAACATCTGGTTGGTGTTCCCTGCAACAGAGAGTGCCCCGGAGGATTTTGTGCTGTCTTTCCATCCGCTGCACTGACAGCCCCAAGGGACAACTAAACCGTGAGTTCTACTATCCTCTGCACCTCATTCACTAGTATGCTCACGCCCAAAATAACCCTTAGGGAGGCCTGGCACGCTGCACAAGCATGGGATATGCAGTATGGTCAAGTTTCTGGATTGAACCATCTACAACTTTGTTCCGGATGCAGTACAGCATCAAGTGAAGCTGCCATTCTGTAAGGCTATAGGAGTGCAGCTCCAGCCTTTTTGTGATGGCTCAAATACGGTATATTACCAATGAAGATACTGTAATTTAGAGTAGAAAAAAAATGATCATTTTAATTAGTATAAAATAATAAATTTTCATCTGCAATCTCAGCAGGAAACTAATATACAAATGCATGTAGAAGGTCTCATAAAATACAGGGCCTAATAAATGACTGAGATGTTCCTAATGTAAGAAAACATCCCTAACAAGATGAAATAAGTGCAGACGTTGAACTGGTTGCGTTTTCATTATTTCAGCAAAATTTCACTGTTAATAAGTGCGCTACTCAGTTTGACCCAATACCATTGCTCATCATTCCAATTTAAAGCTGTCACATTCAATACAACTCCCAAAATGTATGAGACGTTTGTTAATCAGACAGTCTTTACATAAGTAACATTATTTAAATGGATGCAACTTTAAAAATCCCTTATATAAAACAAATACATTACATATATAACAGTTAATCTCCTTTAATTGGACATTTTGGTATTCTTGATAATCATTGCTATTAGTATGATCCTAGTACATACTGTAGTTCGTTATGGCAACATGGCAGTAACACCTAAGGGTCCATTCACACATCCGTAAAATGGGTCCGCATCTGTTCCGCAAATTGCGGAACAGGTGCGAACCCATTCATTCTCTATGGAGCAGGAATGGATGCGGACAGCACACAGTGTGCTGTCCGCATCCACATTTACGGAGCACGCCCCTGATCCGTAAATGCAGACAAGAATAGGCAGTTCTATGGGGGCGCCGGCCGGGTGTATTGCGGATCCGCAATACACTACGGACGTGTGAATGGACCCTAAAAGTAATGTCGCTTTGAGATGTCAGGTCTCTGACTAATCATCATTGGTGGAATTAACCCTTTTATCACCAGGGGCGTTTTAGTATCTGGTGACCAGAGCTAAATTTCACATTTTAGAAGCCACAAAGGTGATTTTTTAATATTTTCTTTTCGGTCCAATGCCTTTTTTTTAACTTTATATAGAGAGATAAGGTATAAGGAGTGGCGTGTAGTGCTGCATTAATTTATATTTTTTATACCCCACCTAATCTCCTTTCTGCAGACCAAAAAATAAGAATGTGCTTTCAGTGCCCACTAACAATAATGATGCCCATTTAATGCCCCTTAGACAGTGTGATATCCCTTTAGTGTCCCACATAGTATAATACCCCCTCCCAACAGGGTGATCCCTTGATACCCCACACAGTATGAGGCTCCTTAGTGCCCCTGACACATTGTGATGCCTCCTTAGTTCCTCCACACAGAGTGCCCCCTTACAGTAGGATGAAACCTTAGGAGCCTCTCACACAGAATGAGGCTCTCTTAAAAGCCCCCAGAACAAAGTAATGGTCTCTATGGTATGATGTACCATTAAATGATTCCCTCACAAATTGATGCCCCTTAAATGTCCCCCACACAGTATTATGTACCTTTAAGTAAACTCCACGCAGTATGATGCCCTGTTAAATGGCCCTAACACAGTGCTGCCCCCTCAAGTTCTCTCCACACTGTATGATGCTTCCTTAAGTAGCACCACAAACAGTGATGTCACATGCATAGATTATGCCCTCTTAGATGGCCTGGACATTGATGCCCCTCTAAAAGTTATGCACCCTTTAGTGGCCATCCTCAGAGTTTTGTCCACCTCCCCACCCAGTTATGCCCCCTAGATGACCCCACTAACACAGTTATGTTCCCTTTAGTGGACCCCCACAGAGTCATGCACCTTTAGATGCCTTCCCACAAAGTTATGCTCCCATAGTGCTGCCCCCTCAAGTGCCTACACACATACTGATACCCATTTAGGTGGCCCCCAAAGAGTGATTCTCCCTCATAGATTGTGCCCCTTAGATAGCCCTCCACACACAATTATGCCCCCTTTAGTGCCCCCCTGACAGTTACGTAACCTTAGGTGTCCTCCCAATTATGCCCAGATAGATGTCCCTCCACACAGTTATTTCCCTTAAGTGGCCCCCCACACAGTTATGTCCCCTTTACTGGCCCCCTCACAGTGATGCCCCCTTAGATGTCCTCCCTTATAGAGTTATGCCACCTTAGATGGCCACCTCGCACACAGTTATGCCTGGACTACGGCTCTCTGCTTCACCACTCTGTTCAACTGGATGTGCGTCCTCAGGAGGCAAATAGAGTTGAACACGGGACATGCAGGGGTTTGGACCACTGCAGTCCGGCAGTTGAGTACCCCTGGTCTAGGCAGACAAAAGATGTGCCAAATTCATTACAGTGGCACACTCTGTGTGATAGCTTTGGCATAGAAGATGATAGACACTCAAACAAGTTCATGCCAAGAGTAAGTTGGCATTCACAAACACAAGGAGTATGCCACACAAAACAGGGGTCAAATATAAATAACATAAGAAGACACTAATGTATACCCAGGAGTAAGTGTAAATAAATTATCAAACCAAATGGTTCACCATCCTGACATGAGAACATCCATTCAAATATTGCATTAGAGACCCGGTTGGTGGGACCATTACGACAAAGTGTTGTCGCAAGTGGCGTTTGTACGTCACCCTTGCCATTTTTTGAAAAGTGGGCATAGTGAGGGAGGGAATTGGTGAGGTCAGCAGGCTTTGATAAATTTACCACCTAAGTCTGTTGGAAAGACAGACAATGGTGCAGATTTACTAAGCCTGTAAAATGTGTAAATGTAGGTCCAGCTCCAGATTTATCACACTGGCTCAGACTTGGTGAGAAATGTAGTGCATGGCTTGACACTTTTCTCTATCTACAGTATATAGAAACTGTTGGTGGGCTTACTTTGAGATGGAATTTTGCATCAAAATTGTGGGACAATTTTGGTGCGAAATTTTCAATCTTAGATTACGCCCTTTCCCGTGAAGTAACGTACCTTTCCTGTTAATCCACTAATCCAAATTCTTTTTCGGTCTAGGCACAGAAATTTTCTCTAAACCAAGATGATCTACATTGTGCCACATTTTGGGGCAATATATGCCAAAATCTAGGTCTGTGCACATTAGTAAATGTGGGCCACTGTTTTCTTTTTTTTTTAACCCTTTGCAATCTAATACAGATGGTTACAGTCTAGAAACCATCTCTAGTAATGATGAGTCAAATCACGTGATCACCTGGTTGATGGACTTGTATTACAGCTTGGGTAAGTCTCTTTTTTCATATAACTGACGCAAGGGAAACCAACAGCAATGATCATGTCCCTCAAAAGCCTTCTCTAAACTTTTGAGCAATTTTTTGAGAAAACTAAAAAGAAAAAAAGTTAAAAAAAATTATAATAATCTAAGTTCCCCCACGCATGTCCACCACTCTAACCCTCAAAATGTTTGGACAATATGACATTTTACGAAACAAATGTAAGAGGTTGCCGTTTCTGTTAATTCATTTGACTAAAAAAGAAACATGCAAGAAGGTGAAAAAATAAACAATTTCTAGTATTTTTATATGTCATAATAATTAAAAAAGAGAGGGACTATGTATATGATAATAGTTTAGAAAGGTAACACTATTGTTGCAAAAAAAAAATCACTTTACAAACTTAAAGAAGTTGTCTGGGTTAAAAAATGGGGAAATGTAGGGAATAACTAAACAATGCAAACTCACTGTTTCAAACCTGCCTGCTCCAGAACCGCCACCCGATCCTCCCTGCTGCTGCAATATCGTCATCTTCTTGCCTGTAACATTGACATGCTGAATACTGAACATGACTGTCGCAGCCAATCACTGGCCTCAGAGCTATACAGCACGAAACAACTGAGGCATGTGATTGGCGGCAGCAGTTACATGCGACAAGAAGTCACTGTTGCAGTTAGGTAATCAAAGCATAGAGGAGGATCAGAGCACTGATGTTGGAGCAGACAAGGCTTGAACTAGTGCGTATGCGTATACATTATTTTGTGAATTTAACACCTTCCCTGCCTTTCACCATTTTTTTGGTTAATGTGGACAACCCTTTTAACAAAAAGCATTAAATTCCATTTAGTTGGTCCTCTTCATTTACTAGCTTCCCAGTTATTGCTTCATGCTCATTGTAAAAAAAATCTTCATCTCTGGTTTGAATTCCGGCAGGCTGTTCGGGCAGAGAACAGCCTGCCACAATTCTCCGGATCTGATGCTGCCGGATGCTGATTAAAGGGCTTCTGTCAGCCCACTAAACCGTTTTTTTTTTTTTTTTTGTTTATTAATAATCCCTACACTGCGAGCTCTGCATACATAAGTTAAATAATCATTTTTGTTCAGTAGAATTTGATAAAAAGCGATTTTTAAAATATGCAAATTACCTTGCTACCAGCAAGTAGGGCGGCTACTTGCTGGTAGCAGCTGCATCCTCCGACCCTAATGACGCCCCCTCCACATTGTGATTGACAGGGCCAGGGAACGGAATCGTTCTCTGCTGGCCCTGCCTGTTAGCATTCAAAATCTGGCGCCTGCGCCGCTGCCGTACCTATCTTCAATTTGCGCAGGCGCACTGAGAGACGGCCACTCGCTCGGCCGCTCCATCCTCAATGCGCCTGCGCCGATGACGTCACATCTACACCCGGCGCAGGCGCATTGAGGAGAGAGCGGCCGCCTCTCAGTGCGCCTGCGCAGATTGAAGTAACGTACGGCCGCAGCGCAGGCGCCGATTCCGTTCCCTGGCCCTGTCAATCACAATGCGGAGGGGGCGTCATTAGGGTCGGAGGATGCGGCTGCTACCAGCAAGTAGCCGCCCTACTTGCTGGTAGCAAGGTAATTAGCATATTTTAAAAATCGCTTTTTATCAAATTCTACTGAACAAAAATGATTATTTAACTTATGTATGCAGAGCTCGCAGTATAGGGATTATTAATAAACAAAAAAAAAAACGGTTTAGTGGGCTGACAGAAGCCCTTTAAGTATAATGAGGTCTGGCGGAGATCCGTACGCATTGCGGCAGACAAGCAAAGAACCTGTATGCTGTATGCTGCGGTTTGTTTGCCGGAACGGCCATGCCAGAGTTTCACACCGGAGGTGTGATAGTAGCCTGAAGCAGATTCCCTAAACACACACACAAAAAATAGACAAGCAAATGGCAAACATAAAAGATGGTTTGATTTGCTGAACTTGCTAAATCCAGCAACAATTTAAGATTGGTCAAAGTTGGACCTATAAAGGAAATATAAAAAGCACAGGTCTTTCTATATAAGTAATGCAATCCAAGATTAAGATTTCTAGGCAGAGGTATTTAACTTTTAACCTTTTCTAGAGATAAAAATGGGTCAGTCATTCATTTAAGTGGGTGTAATTTGACCATTATAAATGAGGCCAGCCAAACTAGGTAGTAGAAAGCAATGCATCAAATGGTTAGGGTGATGCACATACATTCCAGTAAATGCATTTACTGGACATGCCAACATACTCTTTTTATTTTATTTTTTACTTCATGTCCTTTTTGTATTTTTAGATTTAATTTATAATATTTAGAAAAATGAAAACAATAACACGGTATATCAGCTTAAAAAAAAGTCATATTTGGTTTTTGGTTTCTATGTGCATAGGTTGCAATACAATAGATGTTATTAAAGAGACACTTCAATCAAACATTTTTTTTATCACATATCAACAACCTATATGTGAATATTCTATGTAATTTATTTTATAAAAATAGGTGTATGGTTCTCTAGAAATTATTTAAGTCACTCCATGTATGTTAGTCCCATTCTAGACTCTCTCATAGAGTGAGTCTGTCACCCTGAAATTCACAGTTAAGCCAGGCACAAGATCTTGTAGAGCTAGCTCAGCTGAATGAAATGGTACATATTACTATGTGATCCATTGCTATATTCTGGGGGAAAAGTATTTTTAATCCAAATGCAAGGACAGACCCCAGTAGCTCTTTTCACTCTTGCTCCTCCTGCTTCCTGTCATCACCTACCTCTCCTTCTTGATTTCCATGGTAAAGTTCCTGTATAGTTATCTGGTCTGAAGAAGTGTAACAGACACTTGGCTTTGGGCTATCCCTAGGGGTGTTATCCTGGCAGTCTTTGCTGCAGGGGACCTATCAGAACACTACCTTTTGGGATATTCCTGGTATAATTATCAGCTGACCCATGGGTGTCAGATACACCAGTGGGAAGCACTGAAGGGTCAAGCATTATTCATAGTCAGGGCAGGTGGAGTTTGTGTGTGTCCGGGAGACTAGTCCATGGTCAGGCAGGTGGCAGTGGATCAACACGAGAGACAGGCTAAGGTCAAGACAGGCAGCAGAGAATCAGAGTCAGTAACACAGGCAGATGTACAGTACACAGGCAGACATTCAGAATAGGACACCTGTACTAGTAACTAGTAAAATAGTAAACCGAAAACTCAGGCACCCTTTCCTTAGGAAAGTGCCTTAAAGGGGTTGCCCAGCCATTAATATTGATGACTATCGTTGGATAAGTCATCAATATCTGATCGGCGAGAGTCCGACACCCCTGCTAATCAGCTGTTTGAAAAGGAAGCAACACTCCATGCGAGTGGGCAAGGGACACCAGCGCAAGAAGAGGGAGGGGCTGGCAGGGAAATCAAGAGGAGGAATGGTATACAGGGTGGCTTGGACCCACCATTGATGCACTTAACTGCTTATTTACATATTGCGTACTATTTTTTAAGGGGACCTGTTACCACCATAATGTCCCCCAAATGCCCACAGTATCTCACAGCTATAGTTATCCTGTCTTCAATAATGTCTTTGGCTTTTTCAGCCGATGGACAAGATTCCTGCAAAATAAGTTTATTTTCCCCACTCGGCATATGCAAATGAGCTGCTCGAAGTCAAGGGGGCAGCAGTCTTGATTCTCCAAGTCAAGTTTGCCATGCCCCCTTCTTGCCTCTTTACTTTTATTGGACACCTGTGTTATTTTTTGTCAGATGCAATGCACCTGAGATCCCACACATGCGCTGTCCTATATTGTTTTTGGTGTCTGCACAGTAAGCCCAGCTGGAGTGTACTTGGCTTCAGAGGCTCAATGCACAGAGAATTTTCTCTGGCGCACTCACTCCACGGAGTTGGCCAAGTAGACTGCAGCTCGGCTGACTGCGCAGGCGCTGAAAATAATAGAGGTTGGCATGGGATCTCAGCTTCATCATGTGTGCCAAAAAAACAAACCACAGGTGTCAATCAAGAGTGAAGAGGCAGGAAGAGGGCACGCCAGCTTCACTTGGAGTGTCAAAACCACTTCCCCCTTGACTTAAAGCAGTTCATTTGCATACATTGAGCAGGGGAAATAAAGTTGTTTTGCAGCAAACTTGTCTATCAGATGAAACAGCCAAAGACATAATTGGAGACAGGATGACTATAGCTGTGATTACAGTTGGGAGGGCATTGTGGTGGTGACAGGTTCCTTTTAACATTGTACAGCACATAATGCTGGTCAGTACTGGCTAATAATAATAACCTGACTCCCTGTAGATTGGTCCATTCACTCATGTGTTCTCTATATCATCACAAATGGCTCCCTTAATTCAAATGTTCTATATGTCATGTCTGCAGGAAGGGCTACACAAGGTCATATGCTATACACCTCAACTGGACCTAGTGGCGGCAGTGCGGGATATCACTGCTTTGTTCCTTTTCTCCATATCCACATGAGAGGAAAATTCTTGTAACACATACCTTTAAGACGAAGTTGCAAGTTGGCCAGAATAACAATTAATGATAAGCACCATTTTATATTTAATAACAAAAATTCTGATTCAATTAACTTTTGACAAACATCGTAGAAAAGTTGACAACTTTACATTAGGGAATAAGATAATGATTCTTTAATTTGTAATTAACTAGTAGGTAAAATTGCAAAGCACAACATATGAGAACTAAAGTGAGGTTTTTACGCCTGGATTTTTAATTGCTCGCAGGCAGCAATAGGTCAATCTCATAAGTAAAGATTAATGCCTCCTCTCTTCAGTTTTAACAATGATAGCAAATACAGCAGTTGTTTGCCGGTCACGTTTCACGTGGAATACGTAAGTATGCTAAGAGAGCCCTCCCTCTGACGTGTATGCGATAATCTTACCTACCACAAGCATATAAATTAGATTTCAATGTGAACAGAAAGCATCTAACATGAAATAATTAGTCCATGCAAGAAAAAACTCTTAAATTGACATTAAACATGGTAAGTGTTTTATTACAGACCTTGCATTTGTACTGCATTATGAGTCATATATCATCTCAACAACCCTTAACGGTTTTTGCTAATATGTTCTCCAGGGAATGATGAATTTCCAGAAATGATGGCGCCCTCAAGTGGAAATAAGAGCAAATGTAATACTTTGAATACTTTGCATCATGTAATCTGTTAGATTTTGAACATCTATGCTACATTTTGTAGGTAAAATATTTACATACAAAATGTTACGGAGATGTATATTCAAGTATGAGATCTGAAATGAGCCCCTGGAGAGAGACTGAATTGTGCTCTGTCATGCTTAATATGAAATTAGTAACAGAAAGTGGACGCAACACTATATTTTTGAGTGTATAGATTTTTATTGATTCATTCTAGAATGAAAAAGAAATTAAGTTAATACATAAAACATGTGCACAAAATACCAGCACACTGTAACTGGGTGAAACCCTTATGCTGCAAGGTACAGCAAAGATACTTAAAGGAGTTGTCCACTTTTTGTGATTTTTAGAAAGGTCCTGGAAATAAGCTGATCTCAGTATGACCACTGTTGCGGCAGCCCCACCAAACGAAGTAATTAGTGACAAAGGGTGACCAAGAATGGTAACTCTGGCTGAGCTCCAAAAATCCTGTGTGCAGATGGGAGAAACTTCCAGAAGTTCAGCCATCACTGCAGTACTTCACCAATATGGAGAAGCCTTTCCTCAGTAAAAGATAGATGAAAGGCCGTCTGGGGTTCGTAAAAAAGCACCTAAAAAACAAGATTGTCTGATCTGATAAGCATTATATCTGGAGGAAACCAGAAACTGGTCATCACCTGCCCAATATCATCCTTTACAGTGAAGCAAGATGGTGGCAGCATCATGCTGTGGGGTGTTTTTCAGTGGCTGAGACAAGAGACTGGTCAGAGTTGAGGGAAAGCTGAATGTAAAGATATATTTTTAATGAAAACCTGACCCAGAGTGCTCCAGATCTCAGACTGGGCCGAAGGTTCACCTTCCAACAAGACAATTACCCTAAGCACACAGCCAAGAAAACACAGGAATGGCTTAGGGACAACCCTGTAAATATCTTTGAGTGGCCCAGCCAGAGGCCTGACTTGAACTTAATCAAACATCTCTTGCAAGGCCTGAAAATGGTTGTCCACCAACAGTCCCCATCCAACCTGACAGAGCTTAACGACATCCCGACTGCCCATAGACTATAAATGTCCTGGGTGGTCAGGTTTATCTCTGAATGGATGTTCTGTAATGTTCTTTCAGAGATCGCAGCTGCAAGCTAATTGTGCAGCTGCTGTGCTGGGGGCCTGCTGTCAGTGACAGCAGGGCACCACATAGAGAAGGCAGGGACCGTTCCTGTGTGTCCCTGCCTTCTAGATCACTGTATACACAGCGCTGAATGAGCACTCTGTATACAACTAAGGAAGCAATTTGCCGCTTCCTGTTCCGGGCCGCCGGTCATGTGACCACCAGGGCCAGGGGAATGCAGGAGCTGTTGGGTCTTCCATAGACCTCGATCAAATGGGGCTACTATGTCATCCCCAGCTACAGGAGAAAAAAATCAATATTTAAAATAAAAATGACCCCCAGATGTCTAGTGGAACCTAAATTTTTTTTTTTAAAATTAAAATAAAAAGCATTTAATAAAAATAAGTTTCACATGTAAAAAATAAAACTTTTCCCCAATGAAGTTATTTAAAATAAATAAAAAAATACAAAAAAAATAGCCATATTTGATATCGCTGCATCCTTACGACTAGCTCTATAAAAATATCACATGATCTACCTCATCAGGTGAACGACATGAAAAAACAAAAACAAATAAACATTACGCCAAAACAGCTTTTACTCACCTCATCTCCCAAAAAACATAATATCAATTGATCAAAAAGTCGCATTTACCCTAAAATGGTAGCAATAAAAATGTCATTCTCATCCTGCAAAAAACAAGCCCTCACACAAGGCCATAGCCAAAAAAAGGTAAAAAAAACATAGCTGTAGGAAAATGGCAACACATAAACATGATTTATTTTTTTCTAAAAATGCTCTTATTGTGTAAAATGTAAAAAAATTGACTATTTGATATTGCCACATCCATAACGACTGGCTCTATGAAAATATCACATGATCTACCACATCAAGTGAATGTCGTTAAATATATATATATATATTATGCCAAAACAGCTTTTTTTAGTCACCTCAACTCCCAAAAACATAATATCAACCAATCAAAAAGTCGTATGTACCCCAAAATTGTAGCAATTAAAATGTCACCTCATCCTGCAAAAAACGAGCCATCATACAAGACCATAGCCAAAAAAATGTAAAAAAAAATGGCAACACATAAAGATAATTTTTTTTTTACCAAAACTTACACCAAACAGCTTTTTTGTGACCCCACCTCCCAAAAATGAGATAAAAAGCAATCAAAAACTGAAAGGTACCCCAAAATGGTGTCAATAAACACTACAGCTGCAAAAAATGAGCCCTCACGCAGCAAAAAAATCAAGTTATCATTCTTAAGAACTATTTCAGCAAATTCCATGTTAGAAAATCTAGAAGCCGCTCCTTCCCTCTTGAGCCCTGGCGTATCTCCAAATAGCAGTTTATGACCATAATTGAGGTGTTACTGTATTCAGGAGAAAATGGGGTGATATTCTCCTGTTATCCTTTGTGAAAAAGAATGTTTGGGCTTAACCTCTTGGGGACACAGGGCGTACAGGTACACCCTGATGTCACGGATGGTGTTGCAGAAAGCTTGAACTTATAAATAAACATCCGACTGGCTTGATCCCAAACTAAGGAGCATATGGGTGAGCCCTATAAAGCCCCTAGAGCTCTCCCTGACTGCTATGCCCATGCAAAGATCTTTATGGTAGACGATTGCATGCCCTCGTACCTTATGCTATGTGAAACCAGAAAACCCTATAATAGTGAGGGGACACGACCACCGGATCCCTGCACTTAATACAGACGGAGTCAGGGTCACCTGCAATCAAGCCAGCAAGAAACACAAATAAAGGAAACAGACTTATCTGAGGAATCAGGAGAAGCAGCCTCCAGCAGTGAACACAATCCAGGAAGAAGTATAAACCGCAAAGTGAGGCAGTATGGGAGGGAATATAAAGGGAGACAATCAGTTCAAATAGGTGACAGCTGGGAGATGGAATGGAGATGAGAAAGTGAAACCAAAACAAAGAACATCATACAACAGGTAGAAAAGAACGTCTGCCAGATCTTCTCACAGAACTGGCGGTGACACCTGATGTCCCGGTACTTAAGGACACAAGACGTACAGGCACGCCCTGTGTATTTCCGATCACCGCCGCACGGCGGGTGGTGATCGGGACAGAGTGCCTACTGAAATCATTCAGCAGGCACTCTGTGACAATGCCGAGGGGGGGTCCTGTGACCCCTCCGGATTGGCTATCGGCCCGGTGGTGCGGGCGGGTGATCATCCGCCCGCCCCCTCTCTCATTTCCAAGATGGCCGAGCGGTTAGCAGAGTATCAGCACATAGCTGACACTCTGCTTGAAACGGCAGACATCTGTGCTGGCACAGATGTCAGCCGTTTAACCCCTTTCATGCCGCGGTCCGTAGGGACCGCTGTATGGAAGGGGTTAATAGGGAGGGAGCTCCCTATCCTCTCCCATTGGGGGCTGCTGTGCTGTTACAGCCCCCAATTCTTGACGGAATCACAAAGGGAGAGGGCCCCCTCCCTCCCCATCACCCACTGCTCTGTTGTGGCAGCGAGTGATGGTTACCATGGCAACCGGACGCCTTCACAGGCTTCTGGCTTGCAATAGTAAGGCAAAGTCAGACTTCTGCTAAAGGCAGAAGTCTGATCAGACTAAGTGTAAAGTGAAAATACAGTACACTATATAGTGTACTCAAGGAAAGGGTTTTAGCAGCTCTCACCTCTAGTCACCTGCCTGAAGCACGGAAAAGGAAGTGGCTTGAACCTAGCCACACTTGATAAGTCCAAGGAGAAAGAGAAAAGTTGATTCCAGCTTCAGCATATAAAAGTTTCCTTTATTCAGCTTGTAATAAAATCCAACAAGAATGTCACATGGAGAGACACAAGATTGTGACGCGTTTCGGGCTGTGGTATTGAGCCCTTCTTCAAGACAATACAAAAGTGTACTAAAAACAATTGCTTTATATACCACACAAATGGGTAACTCCTCCTTCTTAGGTAATTGGAGACTGTGTCCCAGACCCAGGTGCTCCTGGATTAGTAAATCCTCCCTGGAGCATGTGGGTGGGGACGCAGTACTACACAGTATTAACCGCTCAGAGACCACATATAAACATATTGATGCATTACATATATTGCAGAGTTAAATCATGTTTTCTGTTCAGACCCTTTGGTATGCAGGTATCTAAAATAAACATCCAATATGTTTCCCTACTTAAAAGCTTCTGTTTGCGATCGCCCCCCCTGGCAGGTGTGGAGACCACTTCCACTCCCTGTACAAAAAACGCAGAGACATCACCTTTGTGAACAGTGGCAAAATGTCTAGTAGCCGCTGAGACATTACGGGACATAAAATGAGGGACATCACTCAGGTGTTTTCTTATACGCACCTTAAGTTCATTAGTGGTGCAGCCCACATATTGAAGGTTACATATTTTGCATGTTATAACATAAACTACATGATCCGTTTTACAATTTATGTATTGCTTAAGCATGTGTTGTTTATTGTTGGCCACAGATGTAACCTCTTTTGAAATAAGCATGTGCTGACAGCAAATACATTTGTTGCTGCCGCATTTGTAATTACCGTTTGTTTTGGGCCAGCTGGTCGTTTTGGGGAAAGTATCCCTATATAGACTGGGGCTGATTTTTTGCCCTATTGTGGGGGCTTTTTTTGCTACACATCTAATCCCTGTTGAAACTACATTTTTCCATTCTTCATTATAGTTCAAAATATGGAGATGTTTACGTATAATTTTGCAAACCTTAAAATAGTCTCTACTATAGTTGGTGATAAAGGTGATGGGTTCTTCTTTTTTAATAATAGTGTTGTCCTTAGTCCTAATATTTTTATTACCATTCTTATTTTTATTTTTATTAATATTTTTATTTTTATTTTCATGTCCCTTATCATTAATGTCCCGTTCGGAATTTTTGTTCTCATTATCTATGTTCTTATTCTTATAATTTTTTGGGGAGATAAGGGTTTCTCTATCTTTAGATCTGGCAAAATCAATTCCTCTCTCAATATCAGTTTGGGTGTAGCCCCTCACTCTTAGTCTGGCTGCGATATTTTTTGCTTCTTTTTCAAAGAGCTCTGGGGTGGAGCAATTTCTCTTTGCCCTAATCATTTCTCCCTTAGGGATGTTTTTTATGACGTGTGGTGGATGGCAGGAGGAGGCAGAGAGAATAGTGTTACCAGCTGTAGATTTTCTATGGGTGTATGTAACCACCCTGCTGGTGTTCTTGACACCTTCCAGACATAAATCCAGAAAAACAATTCTCTCTGGATCGCTGGAAAAAGTGAATTTAATTGATGCAGTGCAATTATTAAAATATTCTATGCAATCAGCTATCCTCTCTGCGTCCCCCTGCCAAACCCACAACATATCGTCGATATAACGACCAAACCATTTGAAATCTTCTTTATAGGGATTGTTGTCAGAAAAGAGGAAGTTATTCTCCCACCACGCCAAAAATATTAGGACTAAGGACAACACTATTATTAAAAAAGAAGAACCCATCACCTTTATCACCAACTATAGTAGAGACTATTTTAAGGTTTGCAAAATTATACGTAAACATCTCCATATTTTGAACTATAATGAAGAATGGAAAAATGTAGTTTCAACAGGGATTAGATGTGTAGCAAAAAAAGCCCCCACAATAGGGCAAAAAATCAGCCCCAGTCTATATAGGGATACTTTCCCCAAAACGACCAGCTGGCCCAAAACAAACGGTAATTACAAATGCGGCAGCAACAAATGTATTTGCTGTCAGCACATGCTTATTTCAAAAGAGGTTACATCTGTGGCCAACAATAAACAACACATGCTTAAGCAATACATAAATTGTAAAACGGATCATGTAGTTTATGTTATAACATGCAAAATATGTAACCTTCAATATGTGGGCTGCACCACTAATGAACTTAAGGTGCGTATAAGAAAACACCTGAGTGATGTCCCTCATTTTATGTCCCGTAATGTCTCAGCGGCTACTAGACATTTTGCCACTGTTCACAAAGGTGATGTCTCTGCGTTTTTTGTACAGGGAGTGGAAGTGGTCTCCACACCTGCCAGGGGGGGCGATCGCAAACAGAAGCTTTTAAGTAGGGAAACATATTGGATGTTTATTTTAGATACCTGCATACCAAAGGGTCTGAACAGAAAACATGATTTAACTCTGCAATATATGTAATGCATCAATATGTTTATATGTGGTCTCTGAGCGGTTAATACTGTGTAGTACTGCGTCCCCACCCACATGCTCCAGGGAGGATTTACTAATCCAGGAGCACCTGGGTCTGGGACACAGTCTCCAATTACCTAAGAAGGAGGAGTTACCCATTTGTGTGGTATATAAAGCAATTGTTTTTAGTACACTTTTGTATTGTCTTGAAGAAGGGCTCAATACCACAGCCCGAAACGCGTCACAATCTTGTGTCTCTCCATGTGACATTTTTGTTGGATTTTATTACAAGCTGAATAAAGGAAACTTTTATATGCTGAAGCTGGAATCAACTTTTCTCTTTCTCCTTGGACTATATAGTGTACTGTATTGTATAATACAAACATCAGACAGACTTGATCTTCAAGAACCAAGTGGGTCTGGGTCAAAAAAATAAAAAAAAAAGTGAAAAAAAAAAGTAAAAATAAAAAACACATTTATCACTGATTAAAAATTTTAAAAAATGTAATGCACTACACATGTTTGATATCACCGTGTCCGTAATGACCTGATCTATGAAACAGTCATGTTACTTTCCCCACACGGTGAACGCCATACAAAACAAAAAGATAAAAACTATGATGAAATTGAAATTTTGACCACCTTACTTCCCAAAAAAGGTAATAAAAGTGTTCAAAAAAGTCATTTGTATGCAAAAATGGTACCAATCAAATTGGCACCTCATCCCACAAAAATTAGCCCCTACAAGAGACAATTGCCCAAAAATTTTAAAAAATGTCTCTCAGACTATGGAAACACTAAAACATCATTTTTTTTTTCTAAAATGCTGTTATTGTGTTAAAGTAAAATAAATAAATAAACTATACATATTAGGTATCGCTGTGTCCGTAAGAAGCTGCTCTATAAAAATATCACATGACCTAACACCTCAGGTAAATATCGTATTTTTTTTTATAAAAACAGTGTCCAAAAAGCCATTTTTGTCACCTCACATCACAAAAAGTGTAATAGCATGCGATCAAAAAGTTATATGCCTCCCAAAATAGTACCAGTCAAACAGCCATCTCATCCCGAAAAAAATTAGCCCCTACATAGGACAATCGCCCAAAAAAATAAAAAAAATGTGGCTCTCAGACTATGGAGACATTAAAACATGATTTTTTTTTTGTTTCAAAAATTATATTATTGTGTAAAACTTAAAATATAAAAGTATACATATTAGGTATTGCCACGTCCGTAAAAACCTTCTCTATAAAAATTACACATGACCTAACCCCTCAGTTGAACACAGCAAAAATAATAATATAAATACGGTGTCAAAAGCCATTTTTGTCATCTTACATCACAAAAAGTGTAATAGCAAGTGACCAAAATGTCATATGCACCCCAAGATAGTGCCAATCAAACCTACATCTCATCCCGCAAAAAATTAGCCCCTACATAAGACAGTCGCCCAAAAAATATGGCTTTCAGAATGTAGAGACACAAAAAAAAAAAAATTTTTGAAAATGCTTTATTATGTAAAACTGAAACAAAACCCCCCAAAAATAGTCATATTTGATATTTTCACATCCGTAACAACCTGCTTTATAGATATAGCACACGATCTAACCTGTCAGATCAACTATGTAAATAACAAAAAATAAAAACAATCTCAAAACAGCAATTTTTTTTGCACATTTTTCATTTTATTCCATTTTTCCAGTAACAAAGCAAGGGTTAACAGCCAAACAAAATTCTATATTTATTGCCCTGATTCTGTAGTTTGCAGAAACACCCCATATGTGGTCGTAAACTGCTGTATGGCCAAACGCTAGGGCACAGAAGGAAGGGAACGCCATATGGTTTTTGGAAGGCAGATTTTGCTGGACTGGTTTTTTGACACCATGTCCCATTTGAAGCCCCCCTGATGTACCCCTAGAGTAGAAACTCCAAAAAAGTGACTCCATCTTAGAAACTAGACCCCTCCAGGTTTTCAAAACTGATTTTACAAACTTTGTTAACCCTTTAGGTGTTCCACAAGAGTTATTGGCAAATGGAGATGAAATTTCTGAATTTCTATTTTTTGTTACCTTGCCTCAAAAAAAGTGTAATATAGAGCAACCAAAAATCATATTTACCATAAAATAGTACCAACAAAACTGCCACTTTATCCCGTAGTTCCCAAAATGGGGTAACTTTTTTTGAGTTTCTACTGTAGGGGTGCATCAGGGGGGCTTCAAATGGGACATGGTATAAATAAACCAGTCCAGCAAAATCTGCCTTCCAAAAACCATATGGCGTTCCCTTCCTTTTGTGCCCTGCCGTGTGCCCGTACAGCAGTTTATGACCACATATGGGGTGTTTCTGCAAACTACAGAATCAGGGCAATAAATATTGAGTTTTGTTTGGCTGTTAACCCTTGCATTGTTACTGGAAAAAATGAATTAAAATGGAAAATTTGCCCAAAAATTTAAATTCTGAAATTTTATCTCCATTTGCCATTAACTCTTGTGGAACATCTAAAGGGTTAACAAAGTTTGTAAAATCTGTTTTGAATACCTTGAGGGGTCATTTTTGGGTGGTTTATATAATATAAACCTCACAAAATGACTTCAGACCTGAAATGGTCCTTAAAATGTGAGTTTTGGAAAATTTCTGAAAAATTTCAAGATTTGCTTCTAAACTTCTAAGCCTTGTAACGTCCCCAAAAAATAAAATGTCATTCCCAAAATGATCCAGACATGAAGTAGACATATGGGGAATGTAAATTAATAACTATTTTTGGAGGTATTACTATATATTATAGAAGTAAAGAAATTAAAACTTGGAAATTTTCAAATAATTCAAAATTTTTGGTAAATTTAATATTTTTTTTATAAATAAAAAAGATTTTTTTTTTTTACTCCATTTTACCAGTGTCATGAAGTACAATATGTGATGAAAAAAACTGTCTCAGAATGGCCTGGATAGGTAAAAGTGTTTTAAAGTTATTCACACATAAAGTGACACTGGTCAGATTTGCAAAAAATGGCCTGGTCCTTAAGGTGAAAATGAGCCTGGTCCTTAAGGGGTTAAAGTACCATTTTCTTGTAAAAAAAATTCTCACAGCCAAGCTTTATGAATTCTATGAAATGCCTGTTGGATCAAAGTGCTCACTACACGCCAAAAAATTCCTTGGGTGGTGTAGTTTCCAAAATGTGGTCACTTTTTGGGGGTTTTCACTGTGCGGTTACCCCAGGGTTTCTTCAAATACATCATGGCACCTAAAGACCACTCCAAAAATCATATGGCACTCCTTCCCCTCTAAGCCCTGCGGTGTGCCCATACAGCAGTATATGACCACATGGAGTATATGGGTAACAAATTGTGGGGTGCTTTTTTCCTGTTACCCCTTCTGAAAATGAAAAATCTGGGACTTGTAAAACACCTGTAGGATCAAAGCACTCACTATGCCCCTCGATAAATTCCATGAGGGGTAAAGTTTCTAAAATGGTGTCACCTTTTTGGGGCTTTCATCTGTAGGGTATCTCAGGGTCTCTTCAAATGTGACATGGCATTCAAAAACCATTCCTGCAAAATTTGCCCTCCAAAAAGAATATCTTGCTCCTTGCCTTCTGAGCCCTGCCATCTACAGCAGTTTATAAGCACACATGGGGTGTTTCTGTAAACTGCACAATCAGGGTTATAAATAGTTAGGTTTGTTTTGTTGTAAACCATTGATGTGTTACAGAATTTTTTTTTATTCAAATGGAAAATCTGCATTTTGCTTTAAATCTTGTGGAATACTTAAAAGGTTAATAATATTTGTAAAAGCAGTTTAGAATAGTTTGAGTAGTGTACTTTCTAAAATGGGGAAATGTATGGGTGGTTTATTTTATGTCAGCTCCTCAAAGTGAACTGATCCTTAAAAAAGTTGATTTTGGAAATTTTCTTTAAATTTTAAAAAAATTGCTTCTAAAATTCTAAAACTTCTAATGTCTTAAAAATAAAATTACCAAATATCAAAATTATGCCAAGTAAATATATGGTGAATGTTAATTAATACATATTTGATAAGGTATCACAATTAGTGTTAGGCAATACCGCGTGTACTCGAGCGCGATGCTCGAGTCTCCTCCCCGCACATTTGTTGGCTGCTACGCAGCCAATAAAAGTGCAGGTAACTACTGCCATTCACGGTAATGCCGTAGCCATGTGGGCTACTGGCATTACAGTGATTGGCTTGCCGGCACGCATCATCGGGTGCTATACATATACATCTCCTCTATAACGTTTGCATATCCGAAATATCAGTGACATTCAGTCAAATTTTTTTGCTGCTGGTGGCAGCGAAATTACCTGCGCTACATCTCCAGTATAACGTTAGCGCATCCGAAATATCAGTGACATTCAGTGTAACATTTTTTGCTGCTGGAGACAGCGACATCTCCTGTATAACATTTGCCTATCCGAAATATCAGTGACATTCAGTCAAATTTTTTTGCTGCTGGTGGCAGCGACATTACCTGCACTACATCTCCAGTATAACGTTAGTGCATCCAAAAAATCTGTGACATTCAGTGTCATTTTTTTCGCCGCTGGTGACAGCGACATCATCTGCGCTACATCTCCTGTGTAACGTGTGCACAGCCTAAAAATATCTGTGACATCCAGTGTACTTTTTCTGTAGACGGTGTCCACTGCGGACAGTTACATTACCTGCGCTACATCTCCTGTATAACGTTTGTCTATCCTAAATATCAGTGACATTAATTCAGTGTAATTTTTTATTATCCGCTGGTGACAGAGACATTACTTGCGCTATACCTCCTATATAACGTTTGTGCATCCTACATATTAGTGACATTCATTCAGTGTAATTTTTTATTAGGCGGTGGTGTCAGCGACATTACTTGCGCTATACCTCCTGTAGAATGTTTGTGCATCCTAAATATCTGTGACATTCATTCAGTGTCATTTTTCATTAGGCGGTGGTGACAGCGACATTACTTGTGCTATATCTGCTGTTTAACACGTGCGCATCCTAAATATCAGTGATATTCATTCAGTGTAATTTTTTTATTAGGCGTTGGTGACAGCGACATTACTTGCGCTATACCACCTGTCTAACCTGTGCGCATTCTAAATATCAGTGACATTCATTCAGTGTAATCTTTTATTAGGCGGTGGTGAGAGTGCGCATCCTAAAAATATCTGTGACATTCTGTGTACTTTATTTGCGCATACACTTCCAAAACCTGCGCTACTGTACATGTGACATACTTGCAAGCATATATACCATTACGCTTGGATATTCAGAGGAGCTGTTTTCATCGCCATTCCTTAATTTGGGCCTCTCGCCAAGCCCGCTTGAAGAGGGACATGACGAGATCTTGTGCCGTTATTCCCAAACTCTGGAGCATCCACAGTCAGAAGAAGATGACGTGGGGAACGGCAATTAGCGTTTTACGAGGTGGATGATGATGAGACACAGTTGCCAATAAGTTAACCGCAATTAGTGTCTCAAAAGGTTCATAATGAGGATGCGACACAGTTGTCAATAACTGAGGTTGTTGTTAGGTCAACAAGTCAGGAGGATGACCAGAGTGAGGAAGTGGAAGAGGAGGTGCTGGACGATGAAGTCACTGACCCAACCTGGGAAGGTGGAAAGCCGAGCAAGGACAGCAGTACAGAGGGGGAGGGATCCGCAGCACTGCAAGAGGCTGAAAGAGGCAGTGGGGTGGCAAAAGGGAGTAGGCTGGCCACACCAAACAGACCAACAACTGTTCCCCGGAGCACTCCCTTGCCACAATCTCATTTGCCAAGGGGTAGGTGTTCCGCAGTCTGGCGCTTTTTTGAGGAAAGTGCAGATGATAAAAGAACTGTCATTTGCAACCTGTGCTGTACCAAAATGAGCAGGGGTGTGAACACTAGCAACCTCACCACCACCAGCATGATCCGCCACATGGCATCAAAGCACCCTAATAGGTGGGCCGAACGCCTGTGTCCACAACCAGTGTCTGCGGGTCACACAACTGCCTCCTCTTTCCCTGTGTTACATGCTGGTCAATCCCCTGTCCAAGACGCAGGCCCGGATGCCTCCTGCCATGCACCTGGACCTTCACAAGCACCATCAGCTAGCCACTTCTGTGTCCCAGTGCAGCGTACAGATGTCTATACCCCATACCTTTGAACAAAAGCTCAAATACCCAGCCACCCGCCCACCCACCCACAGACCATAGCACTACATGCACACCTTTCCAAATTGCACGCCCTGGAAATGTTGGCATTCAGGCTTGTGCACACTGAGGCTTTCCGCAGTCTGATGGCGGCGGCTGTACCGTGGTACTCTGTCCCCAGCCGCCAATATTTTTCACGGTGTGCAGTCCCAACCTTACACCAGCATGTGTCCCGTAACATCACCCGTGCCCTGACCAACACAGTTATTGGGAAGGTCTATTTAACGACTGACACATGGACAAGTGCTTTTGGCCAGGGACGCTACATTTCCCTGACGGGTGAACATTGTGGAGGCCAGGAGCGAGTGGTACCCTGGGATGGCACAGGTGCTACTGACGACAAGGATTGCGGGCCTACGTTTGTGGCTGCAACCCCCCCTTTCCCTTCTCCTCCTCCACCTCCTCCTCCACTTTCCCCTCTGAATTATCATCTTCCAGCACCAGTCAGACATAGTGTTGATTACGATTATTCGAATTTTTATCGCTAATATAGGTAATTTGAAAATTCGCGAATATTTAGAATATAGTGATATATATTCGTAAATTCAAATATTCAAGATTTTTTTTATCGCAAATTTTTCAATTGCCGAGTAAAAACATGATTTCTCCCTGCTTCTTGCATGACTCATTGGCCCACAAGCAAGAAGCAGGGAGGAATCATGACTTTAAATGGGAAAAATTATGAATATTCTAAAAAACTAATATATAGCACTATATCGAATATATTTGTTTTTTTGAATATTCTTAATATTCTAAAACAAGAATATATAGCAATATAGCGAATATTCAAAAGAAAAATGAATGTAGAGCAATTTAGCTAATATAGTGCTATAATCTTCTTTGTCTAATAGTTGTAATTTTTTTCTCATCTGAAGTCCAGATTGGAAAAAAATTACAACTATTAAAAAAAAAAGATTATAGCACTATATTAGCTAAATTGCTCTACATTCGTTTTTTTTTTCTAATATTGGCTGTATTGCTATATATTCTTATTTTAGAATATTATGAATATTCGAAAAAACAAATATATTCGATATAGTGCTATGACTCATTGGCCCACAAGCAAGAAGCAGGGAGGAATCATGTTTTTGCTCGGCAATTTAAAAATTCGCGATAAAAAAAAGGCCATGTTTAAACTGATCTGCTTAGGTGACAAACAGCACACCGCCGCAGAGCTGTGGCAGGGGATAAAGTACCAGACAGAGCTGTGGCTCTCGCCACTCTACCTAGAACCAGGCATGGTTGTGTCTGATAATGGCCGTAACTTGGTGGCGGCTTTGGAGCTCGGCAAGCTCACACAAACACCATGCCTAGCCCATGTGTTCAACTTAGTGGTTCAGCGGTTTCATAAAACCTACCCCAATTTGCCTGAGTTACTGGTGGAGGTGCTCCGCGTGTGTGCCATTTCTGCAAGTCATCGACAGCTTTCTATGGTCTGGCAACGCTGCAGTCAGCTTCTGCTCTTAACAAGCGATGAGTGGGCATTGATGTCTGACCTCTTGGAGGTTTTTCACTTCTCTGTCTACTCAAACGCTCGCTGCTCAAAATTAAGGCGGACACTTTGCATATGGAAGAGGTGGAAATGGGGGAATACATTACACAGGGTGATAGCCAGACCACCCTCAGTTCGTCTTCTCAGCACAAATTGGATGAGGAGGAGCAGGAGACGGTTGCCTCCACTACAGAGGGTAGTACGCATGGAAGTTTTATTCCATCTGTTCAGCGTGGATGGGTAGAGGAGGAGGAAGAGGATGAGGAGATTGAGAGTCATCCTCCTGATGAGGACAGGGAAGTCTTGTCTGTTGGGACTCTGGCACACATAGCTGACTTTATGTTAGGATGCCTTTTCTGTGACCCTCGCGTTCTACGCATGTTGGCCAACATTGATTACTGGTTATTCACTCTTCTCGTCCCCTGCTACAAAGAGAACTTCTCATCTCTCATTCCTGTGGTGGAGAGGATGAGCAAAATGGTGCAATACCAGAAGGTCCTTGCGGAAAAATTGCTCCAAAAATTTCCAGCTGACAACGCTGGCTGCAGAGTACGTAGTTACTTGGCCAACTGAGAAGGGGAGACGAGGGGAACACACAGCAGTTCCAACAGAGGCAGGGCAACACTCTCCAAAGCCTGGGACAGTTTTATGACACCCCGCCAGCACCCGCAACCTGATGCGCGGCCTAGTGTCACAAGGAGGGAAAAATTTTGGAAGGTGGTGAAGGAGTTCATGACAGACTATGTCAGCATTCTCAGTGATCCCTCTGTGCCTTACAACTATTGGGTGTCCAAGCTGGACACGTGGCACGAACTGGCGCTCTACGCCTTGGAGGTGCTGGCCTGCCCTGCCGCCAGCGTTTTGACAGAACGTGTATTTATTGCTGTTGGGGGTATAATAACTGATAAGTGCATCCGCCTGTCAACTGAAAATGCTGACCGGTTGACTCTTATAAAAATTGAGAAGGCCTGGATTGCCCTTGGCTTCTCTACTCCACCAGAGGAAAGCGGCTGAACATAAAGGCACTCTAAATGTGGCTTTTATGGTGTATTGAATACACTGTATTCCCATGCACCCCTTCCACCACTAAAAAGGGTATATGGTTCAATCTCCCTTTTCTCGTCCTGCTCCTCCATCATATCAACATGCTTATTAGGCTGCCCTTGCTCCTAATGTTTTAGAGGGTCAGCTCAGCAGCAGGCCCTCCCCCATAATGTTTTAGAGGATCACCAGCAGGCCCTCGCCCATAATGTTTTTGAGGGTCACCAGCAGGACCTCGCTCATAATGTTTTTGAGGGTCACGAGCAGTCCCTCGCCCATAATGTTTTAGAGGGTCACTAGCAGGCCCTCGCTCCTAATGTTTTAAAAGGACATATCAGCAGCAGGCACTCGCCCCTAATGTTTTAGAGGGTCAGCTCAGCAGCAGACCCTCACCCCTAATGCTTTAAATGGTCACATCAGCAGCAGGCCCTCTCCCCTAATGTTTTAGATGGTCAGTTCAGCAGCAGGCACTCGCCCCTAATGTTTTTGAGGGTCAGCTCAGCAGGATGTCCACGCCCCTAATGTTTTAGATGTCAAATCAGCAGGCCCTCGCTCTAATAGTTTTTGAGGGTCACCAGCAGGCCATCAACCATAATTTTTCAATGGTGTGTATGATGCCCTCCTTTATGTGTAACAAAGGGTGTATTGTAGTGCCGGTTCCTTGTAATTTTTGTCACATAGTGCATAGGCTTTATGAGTGTAGTTGTCCCACTACCTGAACAATTGTACCACAATGTGAATGAGGCCCTCCCTTTATGTGATATACAGGTTGTATCGGAGTGCCTCTTCCTTGTAATTTTTGGCAGCATTTGCACTTTATATACAAGTAAATATACAGGAAAGAATGTTTCCTAACAATTTTTCCTCTAAAAAAAATTTCTTCTGTTTTGTGCGTATTATTGTCAGTCTGTAAAATCATTGCCAGCAGCGACCTGGGAGTCCAAGATGCATCCAGACATCCTCCCCATGCTGTTTCCGAACCAATTCAGTGGTGTTTCCATAAATTTCTGACCTTTTCCTGTGAACCAGACACTCTCCAATCTTCAGAGCAGGGGGTGCCTGGTTTAATGCTCGGGTTCTCCCATTGACTTCCATTGTGCTCGACCAGCACTAATCACTATCTGTCTTAAAAGCAGAGAGATTCAAATTTAAAAAATAGTTAATTTTTCCAAATTTTCTGTAACTTTTGGATTTTTTTTTTTATAAATAAAAGGTAAAACATTTACTCAAATTTACCATTAACATGATGTACAATGAGTAATGCGAAAATAATCTCAGAATGGCTTGGATAAGTAAAAGCATTCAAAAGTTATTACCACACACATGTCAGATTTGCAAAATTAGGCTCGGTCAAGAAGGTGAAAAATGGCTTGGTCTGTAAGTGGTTAAAAGAATCTGCAGAGAAGAATGGCAGAAAATCCCTAAATTTAGGTGTGCAAACCTTGTGGCATCATACTCAAGAAGACTGTAGGATGTAATCACTGCCAAAGGTGCTTCAACTAAGTACTGAGTAAAGGGTCACAATACTTATTTCAATTCAAGATGTTACTTCTTCCTTTTCAACAAATTAGCAAAAATTTCGAACATTCTGTTTTCACCTTGTCATTATGGGGTATTGAGTGCAAAATGATGCGGAAAACCTTTTTTAATTTTTTTTAATTTTAGGCTGCCAGTACCACTGGCAGATCCAGGGGGAGGGGGACAACGGGGCAATTGCTTCCCCCCGATCTGGCTGTGGCGGCGGGGCACAGGGAGATGAGCGCTTCCATTGTGGAAGCGCTCAGATGGCTGTGCTGAGGCAGGGGAGGGAGAGGCGTGTCCCTTTCCCTTCCTCTGATAAGCTGCAGGCACTAGGCTGGCAGCCTATCAGAGGCCGGCGCAGGTGGCACGATGACGTCATCGCGCCGCCTGAGCTGTACAGTGCGGGACACAGGCCGGAAGAGGCCTGCATTGCATCGCTGACATGGAGGTAAGTATAAGTGTTTTTGTTTTTTTTAATATATATCCAATACTTTTACTGGCACATGGGGGGCTGTTATTACTGGCACATGGGGGGCTGTTATTACTGGCACATGGGGGGCTGTTATTGCTGGCACATGGGGGGGCTGTTATTGCTGGCACATGGGGGGGCTGTTATCACTGGCACATGGGGGGGCTATTACTGGCACATGGGGGCTGTTATTACTGGCACATGGGGGGCTGTTATTACTGGCACATGGGGGGCTGTTATTACTGCCACATGTGGGGCTGTTATTACTGGCACATGGGGGGGCTGTTATTACTGGCACATGGGGGGGCTGTTATTACTGGCACATGGGGGGGCTGTTATTACTGGCACATGGGGGGGCTGTTATTACTGGCACATGGGGGGGATGTTATTACTGGCACATGGGGGGGCTGTTATTACTGGCACCTGGGGGGGCTGTTATTACTGGCACCTGGGGGGGCTGTAATTACTGGCACCTGGGGGGGCTGTTATTACTGGCACATGGGGGGCATTACTGGCACATGATTGGGGGGTTGCTCTTGTTACTGGCACATTATTGGGGGCACTATAGGGGCATCTACTGAGGCCACAAAGAAGGGGTATTTTATATGAGGGCCTCTGTACAGTAGAATTTTATACTGGGACACATTATGGTGGGTACTATGGGGAAGGGGGAGAGGAGTACTATGGGGTCATCTACGGGGGGCACTAAGAAGGGGTATTTTATACTTGCAAATTATGGGGGACACTTAGGGCATCTACTGGAACATTTTATACTGGTACATTATGGGGGCACTAGGAAGAAGGGGGGAGTGGAGCACTATGGGGGCATTTACTGGGGGCACTATATAGGGGAATTTTATACTGGCACATTATGGGGGCACTATGGGGACATTACAAGGGGGTATTTTGTGCACTGTCACATTATAAGGAGAATTATTTTTACTGGGGGGGCATTATGGTGGGCTTTATTACTCCCCCATGGTATGACCCTCTAGTAGCAGCACCAGCCTCTCCCTGCTCTGATATCCCTCTGCCCCTTCTCCAAATCCTTATGAAATCTTTCTCATTAGGATAAAACACATCAGCTCTGCCGAGCCCCCCAGCCAAAGTGTTGAAGTGGCGTCCGAGATCCCCAAGGGCCAAGCCAAGTAATTGTAAGTTTTCATGTGAAATATAATAATTTAAGAAATAGTAAGGCACGCCTCCAAATAGCTGCACATGGAGAGTTTTTATGCTAACAATGTATTTTATTCAAACCAAATTGTATATAGTATTACATAAAATCGTTATTAAACATATATACTTAGCATGCTATATAATATTTATAATAATACATATAAGATCAATAAAATCAATAAAAAATTAAAATCATAGAAGAAAAAAGTCCTGTTGGGTTCCTCAATTTAGTTGTTACTTTCTTTAGCTTGGTATAAATATGTTATATTATTCATCCAGCAGGTGGCCCAGATAAAATGATCGCAGTCAGCGATGCTGGGGTTAAGGAGAGAAAAAAATCATGCACACACTTCAATATAGTCGGATGAAATCTTTAACTCTGTATCGATGTATTTAACTATTCATCCAGCAGGTGGCCCAGATACAAATCGCAGTCAGCAATGCTGGGGTTAAGGAGAAAAAGTCATGAACAGACTACAATAGTCAGGTAGAATCTAATGTTGTATAGTCACTTGTATTTCTTTGGTAGAATAGTTAGTGTATCAGATGCCCCTGTCCACACATACACTGACTCGGCATTTGAGTTTACTCACAGTTTGTTGAATCTTTGCCGGTTATACTGCGACTACCGTGGCGTCCCACGCGTAGTACGATTACTGCAGGCAGTGGTGTGGTTTCCAAGAGGTTTCTCTGTAGGTGTGGGGATCCTCGGTAATCACTTGTAGGAGTGCCGTGTTAGTGGTTTTCCTGAAGTGATTCCTGCACAGATGCTTTAATCAAGCGGCAGGTCAGGTTTCACTGTGGCTGTCAATTTTCGGTTTTTCCTTTAAAGTATCGATACCGATCCCTCACCTTATGTTCAACTTGAAGCGCTTCAAAGTCCCAATCCTATATTTGATTTCATGGGGTTATCCTTTACCAAATGCGTTTCGGAGTTAACTAGGACTCCTTCCTCAGTGGTCGCAAGCTGAGGAAGGAGTCCTAGTTAACTCCGAAACGCGTTTGGTAAAGGATAACCCCATGAAATCAAATATAGGATTGGGACTTTGAAGCGCTTCAAGTTGAACATAAGGTGAGGGATCGGTATCGATACTTTAAAGGAAAAACCGAAAATTGACAGCCACAGTGAAACCTGACCTGCCGCTTGATTAAAGCATCTGTGCAGGAATCACTTCAGGAAAACCACTAACACGGCACTCCTACAAGTGATTACCGAGGATCCCCACACCTACAGAGAAACCTCTTGGAAACCACACCACTGCCTGCAGTAATCGCACTACACGTGGGACGCCACGGTAGTCGCAGTATAACCGGCAAAGATTCAACAAACTGTGAGTAAACTCAAATGCCGAGTCAGTGTGTGTGTGGACAGGGGCATCTGATACACTAACTATTCTACCAAAGAAATACAAGTGACTATACAACATTAGATTCTATCTGACTATTGTAGTCTGTTCATGACTTTTTCTCCTTAACCCCAGCATTGCTGACTGCGATTTGTATCTGGGCCACCTGCTGGATGAATAGTTAAATACATTGATACAGAGTTAAAGATTTCATCCGACTATATTGAAGTGTGTGCATGATTTTTTTCTCTCCTTAACCCCAGCATCGCTGACTGCGATCATTTTATCTGGGCCACCTGCTGGATGAATAATATAACATATTTATACCAAGCTAAAGAAAGTAACAACTAAATTGAGGAACCCAACAGGACTTTTTTCTTCTATGATTTTTATTTTTTATTTATTTTATTGATCTTATATGTATTATTATAAATATTATATAGCATGCTAAGTATATATGTTTAATAACGATTTTATGTAATACTATATACAATTTGGTTTGAATAAAATACATTGTTAGCATAAAAACTCTCCATGTGCAGCTAATTGTAGGTGTGCCTTACTATTTCTTAAATTGTTATACCTTTTTCTGAAGATTAGGTGAAATCTTCCTTGTAGGTGCACCCATTCCATTTTTGCTTAAGAGGTGAGCCTTCTCTAAAAGCACATTATTCATGTGAAATATGTTTGTTATACACATATAGGATACACTGTGCCACACAATATACAGTATACCGCTACACTGTGGAGGCTTTTCTATAAGCACCATTGTTTTGTGACAGAAAATAATCTGGTAGTGACCCTCCCGAGACCAGACTCTGGATCCGCCACTGGCCAGTACTGGTCATTTCTCCGTAGTTAGACTCGAGAATCGAGAATATAGCATCCAGTGTCTTCCTTTCCTCTTCTGGACATAGCATGACAGTGCGTCTAGCATCCCCTTCCAAGGTGCCACATCTGATTATAAATCCAGAGCCAAGTTGTACAACCTGAGGGTGCTCTTAAGGTGTGCGGCCCAGTCTTCTAGCAGCATATTGTGGCCATCAAACCGCATTAGCTGATTCAATATTGCCCCTGCGGGCAAACACATGATTGGAGCTACTCCCACGGCAGGAGGGGTGATGGGGGCCACAGCCGAAACCGACTCGGAACTGGTTGAGTTCTGCATAGCGATCAATGTACCCTGCTCGTAGCGCCAAATTAACCCACAGGTACAGAGGGTACATGATGCAACACAGATACAGACAACGGATCTTTCCCAGCAGTTGAGTTTACTGAACAATATAGTGAACAAGAAGCTGAGAATATATAAAACAGATTGGTACACAGAGAATAAACCAACAGTGAATTTAACACAGACTAACAATAAACCAGTAAATGTGATGTAAGTATTGCGCAATACTATTTGTAATCCACAGGTAAATGATGTCTGTCCCTTTGGAACACTTAAACAACACAATGTAACTCCAAGTCAATCACACTTCTGTGAAATCAAACTGTCCACTTAGGAAGCAACACTGAGTGACAATCAATTTCACGTGCAAATGGGATAGACAACAGGTGGAAATTATAGGCAACTAGCAAGACACCCCCAATAAAGGAGTGGTTCTGCAGGTGGTGAACACAGACCACTTCTCAGTTCCTATGCTTCCTGGCTGATGTTTTGGTCACTTTTGAATGCTGGCGCTGTTTTCTCTTTAGTGGTAGCATGAGACGGAGTCTACAACCCACACAAGAGGCTCAGATAGTGCAGCTTATCCAGGATGGCGCATCAATGCGAGCTGTGGCAAGAAGGTTTGCTGTGTCTGTCAGCGTAGTGTCCAGAGCATGGAGGCGCTACCAGGAGACAGGCCAGTACATCAGGAGATGTGGAGGAGGCCGTAGGAGGGCAACAACCCAGCAGCAGGACCGCTACCTCCGCCTTTGTGCAAGGAGGAACAGGAGGAGCACTGCCAGAGCCCTGCAAAATGACCTCCAGCAGGCCACAAATGTGCATGTGTCTGCTCAACGGTCGGAAACAGACTCTATGAGGGTGATATGAGGGCCCGACGGCCACAGGTGGGGGTTGTGCTTACAGCCCAACACCGTGCAGGACGTTTGGCATTTGCCAGAGAACATCAAGATTGGCAAATTCGCCACTGGCGCCCTGTGCTCTTCACAGATGAAAGCAGGTTCACACTGAGCACATGTGACAGACGTGACAGAGTCTGGAGACGACGTGGAGAACGTTCTGCTGCCTGCAACATCCTCCAGCATGACCGGTTTGGCATTGGGTCAGTAATGGTGTGGGGTGGCATTTCTTTGGAGGGCCGCACAGCCCTCCATGTGCTTGCCAGAGGTAGCCTGACTGCCATTAGGTACCGAGATGAGATCCTCAGACCCCTTGTGAGACCATATGCTGGTGCGGTTGGCCCTGGGTTCCTCCTAATGCAAGACAATGCTAGACCTCATGTGGCTGGAGTGTGTCAGCAGTTCCTGCAAGACGAAGGCATTGATGCTATGGACTGGCCCGGCCGTTCCCCAGACCTGAATCCAATTGAGCAGATCTGGGACATCATGTCTCGCTCTATCCACCAACGTCACGTTGAACCACAGACTGTCCAGGAGTTGGCAGATGCTTTAGTCCAGGTCTGGGAGGGGATCCCTCAGGAGACCGTCCGCCACCTCATCAGGAGCATGCACAGGCGTTGTAGGGAGGTCATACAGGCACGTGGAGGCCACACACACTACTGAGCCTCATTTTGACTTGTTTTAAGGACATTACATCAAAGTTGGATCAGCCTGTAGTGTGTTTTTCCACTTTAATTTTGAGTGTGACTCCAAATCCAGACCTCCATGGGTTTAAAAATTTGATTTCCATTTTTTTATTTTTGTGTGATTTTGTTGTCAGCACATTCAACTATGTAAAGAACAAAGTATTTCAGAAGAATATTTAATTAACTCAGATCTAGGATGTGTTATTTTTGTGTTCCCTTTATTTTTTTGAGCAGTGTATATAGGAAGGTGTCAGCGTATAAGAACCTTAGGGCTTTGCATTAGCTTGCAGCCCGTACACCGCAATGCAACTGTACTTGGAGCGTTATTGTCTGTCCAAATGCCACTTTACCAGTGTGATGCAATGTGATTCTGCAAAGCCGCACTTACAGTTCCTTGAGCAAGTTCTTGGTGCTTTATCTTATTTCCTGGTTCACTCCAGAACTGGATCCTACAGACACGATACCACTGGGGTCATCGCTGCAAACCTCCCCTTTGTGCTGTCGCCAGTCTCCACTGTGAGCTGGTTTATTCCCTTCCAAAATCTGCAGAGAAGATCTCTTCTGGTCTCCAGCAGCACCAAGCACAGCCACCATCTGTTCCCTTCCTGCTCCTCCAGACCTCTCCTCCCCTTCACAGGTAGAGTGTGATGCAATAAGTCATTTGCTAAATTCAGTGTCAAACCTGCAAATACAGTCTATCACACTTGTAGGGTTCAAAAACCAACTTTGCAAACAAAACAGATTATTAATATTACTCTGATAGGCAGCTCCATGTAGACTTTTAGCATATTATCCTTGCTGCCATCTACTGAACAAAGTGAGACATTGCAGTAATTTTTCAATTTATACATGCAGAGTAATACAAGCCCCACATCCTTGCAAGTCCATAAAAACCACAGACACAACACGAATACCATCCATGTTTCGTTTGTGGTTTTCACAGATAGTTGCTAGGAGATTGTGGCGAAAATAACCTCGCCACTGGGTTTTGGAGGGGCCTGTTTGCCAGCCTCTTGCCTCAGGATAATGGCCCATATACTAACTTTGAAGGAGAAGATAGACCGGCCGCACTGCCTAAGGGCTCGTTCACACGAACGTGTTTAGCCCGTGACCATGCGGTGGACCTTATAAGGCGTATGGGAATTCACTTGAATGGGTCTGCGATCCTTCCGGTCCGCAAAAAGATAGAGCAAGTTCTATCTTTTTGCGGTGCGAAAGAACGGAACGGAACCCCAGAAAGCACTCCTTAGTGCTTCCGTAGTGTTTAATTCCGTTCCGCATCTCTGGATTTGCAGACCCATTGAAATGAATGAGTCCGCATCCGTGATGCGGAATGGCCATGGAACGATGCCCGTGTATTGCGGATCCGCAAATGCAGTCCACAATACGGCAACGGGAATCACACATTCGTGTGAACGAGCCCTAAATCTGTGGAACTGTTTTGGGCAGGAAAGCCATGCTTGCGATCGGTCAAATATGAATTCCATGGAATTCGGGAACCCCTGCTCGGATCTGGGTGATTTTTGGATATGTTGTTCGCCCAGATCAGAGCTATAGGGATATGTGGGGTTTTGAGGTGTTTTCTGTGTTTTGGGAAAAATGTGTGTTTTCTGCCTGTGAGTGATTAAGTTGATTGTGTTTGTTAATTGTATCAAAGGCAGAGGGGGGGTTTGTGTACATTAACTGGGAGTGTCTAACTGTACAATACTGTGTTGATTGGCTGTTGTGACTTTGTGCTCCACAAGGTCCACGTGGGTGGTAACCTTGTAGGGAAAACTGTATATAAGAAATGCCTTTGTGCTCATTAAACAGACCTGCTTTACCCCTTCATGAAGTCTTGGCTCATGTTTGGGGGATAGGATAACTACACTCTTGGGGATTGCTATATCACAATACTCCCCTGAGTATAAGCTCTTGTAAGAGCTTGTTCCTGGTTCCTGCTCTCTGGATTTAGGAGAGGTTCACCCACTAGAAGCTGAAGCCCGGTCTTGGGTCCAGCGTGGGTGGAAGACGGCAAGACCCCAACCAAGCTGCGGCAGTTCGTGGAGTCTGTGGTGGTTACTGTGTCAAGTGGAGAGCTTGGTGCCCTCGGGAAGCACTAGGAGCATCCATCAACGGAGGTACCCAGTCGGGGTGCTAGGAGATCCATTACAGAGATGCTCTGGAATTTAATTTTCAACCTAGTAATGTCCTTGGAAGATGGATGACACACTGAGGGCAAAAAAAGACACATGGACCAAACACAGATCCTTCATGGACATCTTCACAGATGAAACACTGACCGTCTTGTCATGGATGTCATCATTTGTATAGTTTGTAGTAGGCTGAGGAGATGGATGTCACCATGGACATGGATGTGTGAATGAGGTCTAATTGATATCACAAATGAGAAACTCCAGTTTGGAAATGGATTTTCCAAACCAGACACATTCCAAGTACTGTAATTTCATGAGATTTGTTTTTTCTTTCCAGACATACTTACAGGATCGCAATTTTCAAAAATGTTACTATAGACAATTTATTGCAATATTACTTACTATCAGTGTATATGGCCAAAGTCTAGGCCAAAAAACAATGACACAACAGTAAGGCTGTTTATGTAGCACGTTCTACATAGGACTCACATGGTGTGGAGCTCAGCCTGCACCATCTGCAATGGCCACTCCTATTTCAGTTGTTTTACCTAGATGCCATGGTCAACAGCAATCGCTACAAGTAAATGGTTAGACAGAGGGAGCGGGCTCCTTCTGTCACCCCGTAGCCCCCCGCTTCCTCCGACAACATGATGTCGAAAACCTAAAGGCAGAGAAGAATACTGACAAGCAGACATAATATAATGCATTGCATAAGTAGCGCAGTCTACTATGTAAACTGGCAAATACTCACATGTACAAGACCCCTTGTGGAACTAACAAATATAGTTTTACAAAATACAAAATAAGGCCTCTTGCACTCGGTCGTTGTGGGTCCGTTCCGTGCATTGTGGACCGCAATTTGCTGTCCCCAATGCATGGGCAACGTCCATGCGGTGGCCGGGACGGATCGAGACCCATTCAACTTGAATGGGTCCGTGATCTGTCCTCACTGAAAAAAAATAGAAGTTCTATTTTTTTGCGGTGTGGAGGCATGACAGAAACACCACAGAAACACTCCGTAGTGCTTCTGTCGGGTTCCGATCCGTGCTTCCATTCTGCATCTCCGTGATTGCGGACCCATTCACCACAGCGGTGACGGAAATGGCTGCTTCCGGGTTAACGACTGGAATCTGTAACTGTCGAACCAGGGAAGTGTCGATAAAATTTACAGCAGCACCCGAGTCAAGTAGGGTTGGTTTGAGAAGCCGACTTCTTTAAAGAGGCAGCAGAGCACCTAGTGGGTTCTCCTCGATTCCCACTGGGCTTTGTCGTTTCCTGGCAGGAGTAATGGGCATCTCTTTAGCTGGTGACCAACTCCTCCACAATATAGGCAGAGACCCTCGTTTTGGCAATGAGCCCTCTCAGTAGGGGTAAGACGAGATGACCCCAGTTCCATGGGTTCCTCAGCCGGTTTAATGGGTTTTGGAGATGGACTGTATGAGGCTGGGCGAGAAGCCCGCTCCAGACGACGTTCCTGAATTCGACGATCAGCATCGATTGCCTGCTGGATTGCCACATCTAGTGATGGTGGGGATGGTAGAGATAATAACAAGTCTCTGACAGCGTCAGATAGTCCCAACCGGAACCGATGCCGGAGAGCGGCATCCCCCCAGTTGGTAAAAGTGGCCAAGCGACGGAACTCTGCAACAAATTCCTCCGCTTGGCGTCGTCCTTGTTGGATATGGGTCTCAGCAGTACAAGTGCGGTCTGGATCATCATATAATACACTCATGGCTTGACAGAAGGTCTCTACTGAGCCAAACACGGGAGATTAAAGGCCCAACGTTGCGGATTCTTCCTCAATAGGGACATAACAATGCCAATTTTCTGTTTGGTATTCCCCAAAGATGCAGGATGTAATTCAAAATACAACTAGCAGGAATCACAGAAGTTGAGAAACTCCTGCCTATTTCATCAGGTAGCGGTATCCACTAGGGGTTCTGCTGGAGTCGGGTCGGGCAAACCCTGAACTCCCTGAAGGAGGAGTTTAAGCTCATCCCAGACTGGTGCCAGTTGTGCACTGATCTTGTTGAGTTTTACAGCAGAGATGTTCCTCCTCTGTTGGACCAAGAGATTGGCTGCTCCAGTCAATTCCACTTATTGTTGCTGGATACGATCCATAATAACTGGAGGTTGGGGCCCACTATACTGTAATGGTGCAGAACCCCAAACAACCAGAGTTTAAACAACCAGAGTTTAAACAATGGTGGATTTATTAAATTACGGCACTACAGTCCAGACCAGAAATCATATGCAGGTAATCAATCCAAATAATACCTTGTGCAGGAAAACTCACAAGGGACAGCCAGACCAGGCCAAAGTTCATATGCACAGAAATAGTCAGTGTAACGTAGTACCTAGGGACGAGACATTTCCAGGGTCCGATCCGAGGTCCAACACGAGACAAACTGTTCCGCATAGAAGTTTCCCACAGGCAGTCTCTAGAGATAGATTGAGGAAGTCAGAGTTCATGCACAGGTAGTCTGGAAGAATGTGAACAGCAACATACACCCGGGTTATCAAAACAACAGTGGGCACTGACCAGCCAGGGAGGTCACCTCTTAAACACCTGCTAGCCAATCACAGAGTACCATGTGTCTATTCCTCATAGGCCATATGATTATCCTAATCCCTGACACTTGTGCGGCATTGGCTGGTCATTGATCACTTAACCCATGTCTGCCCTCTAATCTACTAGAGCTTATGTACAGTTATATTCCCCGTCAGAGGCCGGCGTAGCGAATAAGATGCGCACACGTTAGGCCGCGTAACCCTTTGCGAACCTTCTCTCAAGCGTGCATGCGAATGCTCAAGCGGCCCATCATGGCACGGACGCCAGGACCGCCTGCAAAGCAGTCGGAACCGAAGATTCCGCAGACACATGCGTGACCTGTCCTGCTACGCCAATGGGGTCCCCATTCCTGGGGGCACCAGGGGACCGCGAAACAGGAGAGTGTCTTACGATTTTCACGCATGGTTGCTAGGAGATTATAGGGATTAAAGCAACCCCGGACCTCATTAACCGCCTCCGGACCGCCTAACGCAGGATCGCGTTCCGGAGGCGGCAGCTGCAGGCAGAGTCACGCATATACGCGTCATCTCGCGAGACGCAATACTTCCTGTGAACGCGCGCACACAGGCGCGCGCGTTCACAGGATCGGAAGGTAAGCGAGTGGATCTCCAGCCTGCCAGCGGCGATCGTTCGCTGGCAGGCTGGAGATGTGATTTTTTTAACCCCAACAGGTATATTAGACGCTGTTTTGATAACAGCGTCTAATATACCTGCTACCTGGTCCTCTGGTGGTCCCTTTTGCTTGGATCGACCACCAGAAGACACAGGCAGCTCAGTAATAAGTAGCACCAAACACCACTACACCCCCCCCTGTCACTTATTAACCCCCTGATCACCCCCCTGTCATTAATCACCCCCCTGTCATTGATCACCCCCTTGTAAGGCTCCATTCAGACGTCCGTATTTTTTTTACGGATCCACGGATACATGGATCGGATCCGCAAAACACATACGGACGTCTGAATGGAGCCTTACAGGGGGGTGATCCCCCCATATAGACTCCTTGATCCCCCCCCTGTCATTGATCACCCCCTTGTAAGGCTCCATTCAGACGTCCGGATGTTTTTTACGGATCCACAGATACATGGATCGGATCCGCAAAACACATACAGACGTCTGAATGGAGCCTTACAGGGGGGTGATCACCCCATATAGACTCCCTGATCACCCCCCTGTCATTGATCACCCCCCTGTAAGGCTCCATTCAGACATCCGTATGTTTTTTACAGATCCACGGATACATGGATCGGATCTGCAAAACACATACGGACGTCTGAATGGAGCCTTACAGGGGGGTGATCAATGACGGGGGTGATCACCCCATATAGACTCCATGATCACCCCCCTGTCATTGATCACTCCCCTGTCATTGATCACGCCCCTGTAAGGCTCCATTCAGACGTCCGTATGTTTTTTACGGATCCATGGATACATGGATCGGATCTGCAAAACACATACGGACGTCTGAATGGAGCCTTACAGGGGGGTGATCAATGACAGGGGGGTGATCACCCCATATAGACTCCCTGATCACCCCCCTGTCATTGATCACCAACCTTTCATTGATCACCCCCCTGTAAGGCTCCATTCAGACATCAGTATGTTTTTTACAGATCCACGGATACATGGATCGGATCCGCAAAACACATACGGACATCTGAATGGAGCCTTACAGGGGGGTGATCAATGACAGGGGGGTGATAACCCCATATAGACTCCCAGATCACCCCCCTGTCATTGATCACCCCCCTGTAAGGCTCCATTCAGACGTCCGTATGTTTTTTACAGATCCACGGATACATGGATCGGATCCGCAAAACACATACGGACGACTGAATGGAGCCTTACAGGGGGGTGATCAATGACAGGGGGGTGATCACCCCATATAGACTCCCTGATCCCCCCCCTGTCATTGATCACCCCCCTGTCATTGATCACCCCCTTGTAAGGCTCCATTCAGACGTCCGTATGTTTTTTACAGATCCACGGATACATGGATCGTATCCGCAAAACACATACGGACATCTGAATGGAGCCTTACAGGGGGGTGATCAATGACAGGGGGGTGATCACCCCATATAGACTCCCTGATCACCCCCCTGTCATTGATCACCCCCATGTCATTGATCACCCCCCTGTAAGGCTCCATTCAGACGTCCGTATGTGTTTTGCAGATCCGTGGATCCGCAAAACACGGACACCGCGGATCCGCAAAACACATACAGACGTCTGAATGGAGCCTTACAGGGGGGTGATCAATGACAGGGGGGTGATAACCCCATATACACTCCCTGATCACCCCCTTGTCAGGCTCCATTCAGACATTTTTTTGGCCCAAGTTAGCGGAAATTATTATTACTTTTTTTCTTACAAAGTCTCATATTCCACTAACTTGTGTCAAAAAATAAAATCTCACATGAACTCACCATACCCCTCACGGAATCCAAATGCGTAAAATTTTTTTAGACATTTATATTCCAGACTTCTTCTCATGCTTCAGGGCCCCTAAAATGCCAGGGCAGTATAAATACTCCACATGTGACCCCATTTCGGAAAGAAGACACCCCAAGGTATTCCGTGAGAGGCATATTGAGTCCATGAAAGATTGAAATTTAGCGGAAAGGGAGACTTTGTGAGAAAAAACAAAAAAAAATCAATTTCCGCTAACTTGTGCCAAAAAAAATATATTTCTATGAACTCGCCATGCCCCTCATTGAATACCTTGGGGTGTCTTCTTTCCAAAATGGGGTCACATGTGGGGTATTTATACTGCCCTGGCATTTTAGGGGCCCTAAAGCGTGAGAAGTCTGGGATCCAAATGTCTAAAAATGCCCTCATAAAAGGAATTTGGGCACCTTTGCGCATCTAGGCTGCAAAAAAGTGTCACACATCTGGTATCGCCGTACTCAGGAGAAGTTGGGCAATGTGTTTTTGGGTGTCATTTTACATATACCCATGCTGGGTGAGATAAATATCTTGGTCAAATGCCAACTTTGTATAAATAGATGGGAAAAGTTGTCTTTTGCCGAGATATTTATCTCACCCAGCATGGGTATATGTAAAAAGACACCCCAAAACACATTGCCCTACTTCTCCTGAGTACGGCGATACCAGATGTGTGACACTTTTTTGCAGCCTAGGTGGGCAAAGGGGCCCACATTCCAAAGAGCACCTTTCGGATTTCACAGGGCATTTTTTACAGATTTTGATTTCAAACTACTTCTCACGCATTAGGGCCCCTAAAATGCCAGGGCAGTATAACTACCCCACAAGTGACCCCATTTTGGAAAGAAGACACCCCAAGGTATTCCGTGAGGGGCATGGCGAGTTCCTAGAATTTTTTAGTTTTTGTCACAAGTTAGCGGAAAATTATGATTTTTTTTTTTTCTTACAAAGTCTCATATTCCACTAACTTGTGACAAAAAATAAAAACTTCCATGAACTCACTATGTCCATCACGAAATACCTTGGGGTGTCTTCTTTCCAAAATGGGGTCACTTGTGGGTAGTTATACTGCCCTGGCATTCTAGGGGCCCTAATGTGTGGTAAGTAGTTTGAAATCAAAATGTGTAAAAAATGACCTGTGAAATCCTAAAGGTGCTCTTTGGAATGTGGGCCCCTTTGCCCACCTAGGCTGCAAAAAAGTGTCACACATCTGGTATCGCCGTACTCAGGAGAAGTTGGGCAATGTGTTTTGGGGTGTCATTTTACATATACCCATGCTGGGTGAGATAAATATCTCGGCAAAAGACAACTTTTCCCATTTTTTTTTATAGAAAGTTGGCATTTGACCGAGATATTTCTCTCACCCAGCATGGGTATATGTAAAATGACACCCCAAAACACATTGCTCAACTTCTCCTGAGTACGGCGATACCAGATGTGTGACACTTTTTTGCAGCCTAGGTGGGCAAAGGGGCCCACATTCCAAAGAGCACCTTTAGGATTTCACAGGTCATTTTTTACACATTTTGATTTCAAACTACTTACCACACATTAGGGCCCCTAGAATGCCAGGGCAGTATAACTATCCCACAAGTGACCCCATTTTGGAAGACACCCCAAGGTATTTCGTGATGGGCATAGTGAGTTCATGGAAGTTTTTATTTTTTGTCACAAGTTAGAGGAATATGAGACTTTGTAAGGAAAAAAAAAATCATTATTTTCCGCTAACTTGTGACAAAAAATAAAAAGTTCTATGAACTCATTATGCCCATCAGTGAATACCTTAGTGTGTCTACTTTCCGAAATGGGGTCATTTGTGGGGTGTTTGTACTGTCTGGCCATTGTAGAAAGTCAGGAAACATGACAGGTGCTCAGAAAGTCAGAGCTGCTTCAAAAAGTGGAAATTCACATTTTTGTACCATAGTTTGTAAACGCTATAACTTTTACCCAAACCATTTTTTTTTTTACCCAAACATTTTTTTTTTATCAAAGACATGTAGAACAATAAATTTAGAATAAAATTTATATATGGATGTCGTTTTTTTGAAAAATGTTACAACTGAAAGTGAAAAATGTCATTTTTTTGCAAAAGTTTCATAAAATTTCGATTAATAACAAAAAAAGTAAAAATGTCAGCAGCAATGAAATGTTACCACCAAATGTAAGCTCTATTAGTGAGAAGAAAAGGAGGTAAAATTCATTTGGGTGGTAAGTTGCATGACCGAGCAATAAACGGTGAAAGTAGTGTAGTGCAGAAGTGTAAAAAGTGGCCTGGTCATTAAGGGTGTTTAAGCTAGGGGGGGCTGAGGTGGTTAAAGTGTATTCACTGTATTATTTTCCCTTATAACATGGTTATAAGGGAAAATAATAGCATTATTAATACAGAATGCTTACTAAAATGTGTATTGAGGGGTTAAAAAATATATATATTTAACTCACCTTATCCAATTGATCGCGCAACTGGCATCGTCTTCTTGCTGCTTCTTTCAGGACCTGCAAAAGTACCTTGGATGACGTAATCGCGTTCACCACGCGGTGAGCGCGATTACGTCATCAAAGGTCCTTTTGTAGGTCCTTAAAGAAGAAGCAAGAAGACGATGCCAGCTGCGCGATCAATTGGATGAGGTGAGTTAATTTTATTTTATTTTTTAACCCCTTTATCCACATTTTAGTAAGCATTCTGTATTAAGAATGCTATTATTTTCCTTTATAACCATGGTTTAACGGAAAATAATAAAATGAATAGAACACCTAACCCAAACCCGAACTTCAGTGAAGTCCGGGTTCGGGTCTGGGTACCACATTCAGTTTTTTTTCATGCGTGTTCAAAACGCATTGCACTCGCACGGAAAAAACTGAACATCGGAACACAATCGCAGTCAAAACAGACTGCAATTGCGTGCCTGCTCGCGTGGTTTTCCCGCAATGCACACGCGACGCATCCGGAGCAAATCCGGGATGCCCGTGTGAAAGAGGCCTAATAGTACTGACCCACAAAATAAAGGTAAAATATTATTAAAGCTGCGTGTTTAACAGTACCAAATGTAAAATTTTGCTGTGTTTTTTATTCATTCTCTCTTAAACAGTTAAAGTTAATGCATAAGTAATTGTATATGCAATTCAAAATTGAGTGATTGAAAAATAAGACACATTCACAAATAATAAGCCTGCATATGGCTACATCAACAAAAAAAAAAATTATTGATTAAAGGGGTTGTCCCAACATTACATGTAGTGTTGATCAAGCACCATAGTGCTCGGGTGCTGTGGCCGAACACATCGGGTGCTCTACCGAGCACCCGAGCACAATGGAAGTCAATGGGAGAACCTGAGCATTAAACCAGGCAGCCCCTGCTTTGAAGAGGGGAGAGTGTCTGGTTCACAGGAAAAGGTCAGAGATTGATGAAAACACCACTGAAATGGTTCGGGAACAGCATGGGGAGGATGTCTGGATGCATCTTGAACTCCCAGGTCGCTGCTGGGAATGATGTTGTCCGAGTAGTACGCCACTTTTACAGACTGACAATAATACGCACAAAACGGAAGATAAAATCGATTTTAGAGGAAAAATTGTTAGGAAACATTCTTTCCTGTATATTTACTTGTATATAAAGTGCAAGTGCTGCCAAAAATTACAAGGAAGAGGCACTCCGATACAACCGGCATATCACATAAAGGAGGGCCTCATTCACATTGTGGTAAAATTGTTCAGGTAGTGGGACTCCTACACTCATAAAACCTATGCACTAAGTAAATGGGCTACCAAAAATTACAAGGAACCGGCACTACAATACACCCTTTGTTACACATAAAAGAGGTCATCACACACAGCCTTGAAAAATAATGATTGATGGCCTGCTGGTGACCCTCAAAAACATTTGGAGCAAGGGCCTGCTGATCTGACCATCTGCTGATCTGGGCAAGGGCCAGCTGCCGCTTTGGTGACTCTAGATAACCTGGGCCCAATCGCATGTCCCCGTGACGGCGACGATCCATTCGGATGTCTGCCCTATCAACTTTCGATGTTATTTTCAGCGTCAACCACGGTGAAATCAGGGTTTGATTCCGGAGAGGGAGCCTGAGAAACAGCTACAGCTAGCACATCCAAGCAAGGCAGCATGTGTACAAATTACCTATTAGGTATAATTAGGTGAGGGCCTGCAGGTGAGCTGACCCTGTAAAAGATTGTAGTTGAGGGCCTGCTGGTGAGCTGACCCTGTAAAAGATTGTAGGTGAGGGCCTGCTGTCGAGCTGACTCTGTAAAAGATTGTAGGTGAGGGCCTGCTGGTGAGCTGACCCTGTAAAAGATTGTAGGTGACGGCCTGCAGGTGAGCTGATCCTGTAAAAGATTGTAGGTGATGGCCTGCTGGTGGGCTGACCCTGTAAAAGATTGTAGGTGAGGTCCTGCTGGTGAGCTGACCCTGTAAAAGATTGTAGGTGACGGCCTGCTGGTGATCTGACCCTCTAAAAAATTATATGCGAGGGCCTGCTGCTGAGCTGACCATTTAAAAAATTATGGGTGAGGGCCTGTTGCTTAGCTGATCATTGAAAAAAGTTAGTGTTCAAAGCAGGCTAGGTCACCTGAATACTTCAGCTAGGAATAATGGAATAGGACTCCGGTTCTATTTAGTTGGTTTTTGGAACTGGGGCCATGATTAAGACAGAAGGCCGGGGGCATCCGTATTGCGCCGCTAGAGGTAAAATTATTGGACCGGCACAAGACGAACCAAAGCGAAAGCATTTGCCAAGAATGTTTTCATTAATCAAAAACAAAAGTCGGAGGTTCGAAGACGATCAGATATCGTTGTAGTTCCGACCATAAACGATGACGACCGTTGATCTGGCGGAGTTATTCCCATGACCCGCTGAGCAGCTTCCAGGAAACAAAAGTCTTTGGGTTCCGGGGGGAGTATGATTGCAAAGCTGAAACTTAAATGAATTGACGGAAGGGCATCACCAGGAGTGGAACCTGCGGCTTAATTTTACTCAACACGGGAAACCTCACCCGCCCCGGACACGGAACGGATTGACAGATTGATAGCTCTTTCATGATTCTGTGGGTGGTGGTGCATGCATGTTCTTAGTTTGTGGAGCGATTTGTCTGGTTAATTCCGATAACGAACAAGACTCCTCCATAACTAGTTACGCGACCCCCGGCGGTGAGGATTGTGCTGACCAGACTTTTGCATAGTGAGACTAGACTTGTAGGTGAGGGCCTGCTGGTGAGCTGACCCTCTAAAAATTTATATGCGAGGGCCTGCAGGTGAGCTGACCCTGTAAAACATTATATGCGTGGGCCTGCAGGTGAGATGACCCTGTAAAAAATTGTAGGTGAGGGCCTGCTGGTGAGCTAACCCTTTAAAACATTATATGAGAGGGCCTGCTGGTGAGCTGACCCTGTAAAACATATGCAAGGGTTTGCTGGTGAGCTGACCCTGTAAAAGATTTTAGGTGCGGGCCTGCTGGTGATCTGACCCTCTAAAAAAGTTATATGCGAGGGCCTGCTGCTGTGATGACCCTTTAAAACATTATATGCGAGGGTCTACTGGTGAGCTGACCCTGTAAAACATTATATGCGAGGGCCTGCTGGTGAGCTGACCCTGTAAAACATTGTAGGTGAGGGCCTGCTGGTGAGCTGACCCTCTAAAAAATTATATGCGAGGGCCTGCTGGTGAGCTGACCCTGTAAAACATTGTAGGTGAGGGCCTGCTGGTGAGCTGACCCTCTAAAAAATTATATGCGAGGGCCTGCTGGTGAGCTGACCCTGTAAAACATTGTAGGTGAGGGCCTGCTGGTGAGCTGACCCTCTAAAAAATTATATGTGAGGGCCTGCTGGTGAGCTGACCCTGCAAAACATTGTAGGTGAGGGCCTGCTTGTGAGCTGACCCTCTAAAAAATTATATGCGAGGGGCTGCAGCTGAGCTGACCCTGTAAAACATTATATGCGAAGGACATATACAGTGAGGAACAGAAGTATTTGAACACCCTGCGATTTTACAAATCATGGAGGGGTTTGAAATTCACATTGTAGGTGCATTCCCACTCTGAGAGACAGAATAAAAATTAAAAAAGGAAATCACATTGTATGATTTTTTAATAATTTATTTGTCTTGCACTGCTGAACATAAGTATTTGAGCGCCTGAGAAACAGCAAGAATTCTGGCTCTCAAAGACCTGTTTCTGTGCCTTTGAAAAGTCCACCTCTACTCCACTGATTAATCTAACTTAGTAGCACCTGTCTGAGCTCTTTAACCCCTTAAGGACTTATGACGTACTGGTACGGCATGTTTCCCGAGTCCTTAAGGACCCATGAGGTACCAGCGGGCGGTGATCGGAACCCGGTGCCTGCTCAAATCATTGAGCAGGCACCTTGGCTAAATGCGCCGACGGGTCCTTTGACCCCCCGTGTCGGCGATCGCAGCAAACCGCAGGTCAATTCAGACCTGCGGTTTGCGGCTTTACCTGCGGTTTGCGGAGGCGTGTGGCGGTGCCATCGGGTCCCCATGCGGCTGTAGGGGGGACCCGATGGCATGGAAGGCAGCGCGATGCCTAAGGAAGGCATCGCGCTGCCTTCCGGTGACGAGCCTGTGAGATCCAGCCCCCTGGATCTCACAGGCCGGAAGCTGTATGAGTAATACACACAGTATTACTCATACAGCCAATGCATTCCAATACAGAAGTTGTAAAGGATTAGACCCCCAAAAGTTCAAGTCCCAAAGTGGGACAAAAAATAAAGTAAAAAATAAAGTTGAATAAATAAAGTTTTCCCCAAATAAAATTAAGTTTCAAGTAAAAATAAACAAAAACGTCATTTCCCCCCCCAAAAAAGGGAAAAAATAGGGGAAAAAAAAAGAATACATATTAGGTATCGCCGCGTCAGTATCGACCGGCTTTATAAACATATCACATGACCTAACCCCTCAAATGAACACCGTAAAAATTTTTAAATAAAAGCTGTTCTAAATAAACCATTTTTTGTCAGCTTACATCACAAAAAGTGTAATAGCAAGCGATCAAAAAGTCACACGCACCCCAAAATAGTGCCAATAAAACCGTCATCTCATCCCACAAAAATCATACCATACCCAAGGTAATTGCCCAAAAACTGAAAAAATTATGGCTCTCAGACTATGGAAACACTAAAACATGATTTTTTTTGCTTCAAAAATGAAATCATTGTGTAAAACGTACATAAATAAAAAAAAAATGTATACATATTAGGTATCACCGCGTCCGTATCGACCGGCTCTATAAAAATATCACATGACCTAACCCCTCAGATGAACACCGTAAAAAATAAAAAATAAAAACTGTTCTAAATAATATCGCCGCATCCGTGACAACCTGGTCTATAAAAATATCACATGATCTAACCTGTCAGATGAATGTTGCAAATAACAAAAAATAAAAACGGTGCCAAAACAGCTATTTCTTGTTATCTTGCCTCACAAAAAGTGTAATATAGAGCAACCAAAAATCATATGTACCGTAAACTAGTACCAACAATACTGCCACCCTATCCCATAGTTTCTAAAATGGGGCCACTTTTTTGGAGTTTCTACTCTAGAAGTGCATCAGGGGGGCTTCAAATGGTACATGGTGTCAAAAAAAAACAGACCAGCAAAACCTGTCTTCCAAAAACCGTATGCATTCCTTTCCTTCTGCGCCCTGCCGTGTGCCCGTACAGCGGTTTACGACCACATATGGGGTGTTTCTGTAAACTACAGAATCAGGGCCATAAATATTGAGTTTGGTTTGGCTGTTAACCCTTGCTTTGTAACTGGAAAAAAATTATTAAAATGGAAAATCTGCCAAAAAAGTGAAATTTTGAAATTGTATCTCTATTTTCCATTAATTCTTGTGGAACACCTAAAGGGTTAAGAAAGTTTGTAAAATCAGTTTTGAATATTTCCAATCTATTAAAATATAAAAGCATTTATCACACATGGAAAAAATCGAAATGTCCAAATGCAGTTTTTGGTTGTTTTGATTCCCAAACAAAAGTGAATAAAAAGTCATGAAAAAGGTTATACCTACCCCAAATGGCATCAATACAAACTTCAGATCGTCCTACTTAAAAGGCGCCCTTACACAGCTCCATATAAAGAAATAAAAAAGTTATGAATGAATATGACGATAGTTTTTTATTAGTATTTATTTTTTTTGTATTAAGACAAACTATATAAATTTGAATATTATAATCGTACTGACCCACATAATAGGAGATGCATTTTTTTTTTATTTCCACCCTGTTTGTAATTTCTTTCCAGCTGCCCACTATCATTGGGAATATTAAATGGTGCCATTGGAAATGAAAAAACAAGCCTTCATAAGGCTATTAGAACGGAAAACATCAAAAACATGTCAGGGAGTAAAAACAAACAAACAATGGCTGCGTCAGTAAAGGGTTAGTAACAGACTTCACCATGTACAGTACATAAATTTAGCGATAGAAAATTATATTTTGGAGCTGCATGTATTTTATCGATATGAAATATTCTTAATTTTAATCATGTCCTATTATTCCATCACTACTGATCGTGTCGGCCTCAAGCGTCCTCCAAACTTTGGGGGAGATTCATCAAACTGTTGTAAAGTAGAACTGGCTTAGTTGCCCATAGCAACCAATCAGAATCCACCTTTCATTTTCCAAAGGAGCTGTGAAAAATGATTGGTTGCTATGGGCAACTAAGCCAGTTCTACTTTATACCAGTTTGATAAATCTCCCCCTTTGTGTTTATATGCTCACTGGGCATGTATTACCGTGCCAGGTTTGTATCATCTTATGACACATTTTCATTTGCTAGACGGGTTAATTTTCCCAGTGCTTTACAAATATTGAGGAATTTTAATTCTGTGATGCTATGATTGTGTATGATGCCTTTTGGGGTTATTTCCTTGTGTTTTCCTGTGTATTGCGTATATCTAGTGTAGATATATGCTATATCATGTATTGTTTTTGTTTGTGCCACAGGATGTGACATAGGATATGTGATGATGATGTCATCAGAGCCAGCACCGTCTCTATGTCATATAAACCTGTTGCTAATTGAATGGCAGAATTGAGATCAGAGTCCTAGAAGACTTTTTTGTTTTGTTGAGCGGACATGGACAGACCAGACGTGATCAAAAGGGGGAGGTGTTAAAAGCTTCCGACACTTAGGGCAGACAGACAGGAGCGAGTTCAGTGCGAGATACTCGCAGCATGTGGCAGTGAGAGTTCCCTTTCTGAACTCTGCTCCTCTGAAAGAATCGCATAGCATAGTGTTATAATGATTTATAGGCTGTGTGAGCCTGAGAGTCCTGAAATCTATTGAATTAGGCCTCATGCACACGACCGTTGTTCGGGTCTGCATCCGAGCCGCTCAGGTGCGGACCCATTCACTTCAATGGGGCCGCAAAAGATGCAGACAGCACTCCGTGTGTTGTCCGCATACGTTGCTCCGTTCCGTGGTCGGCAAAAAAAATAGAACATGTCCTATTCTTGTTCGTTTTGCGGACAAGAATAGGCATTTCTACAATGGGCCACCCGTTCCATTCCGCAAAAAAAATTGAACGGTCGTGTGCATGAGGCCTTACTCTGACATAATGCTGTACGTGTAATTCAATAGATTCCAGGACTCTCAGAGTCACACAGCCTATAAATCATTACAACGCTGTGCGATCCTGTCAGAAAGGGAACTCTCAATGCCACATGCTGCGAGTATCTCCCACTGAACTCGCTCCTTAGGGGGGATACAGTATATCAAACTGGTGTAAAGGGAAACTGGCTTAGTTGCTCATAACAACCAATCAGATTTCACCTTTCATTTTCGAAAGGTGGAATCTGATTGGTTGCTATGGGCACATAAGACAGTTTCTATTTACACCAGTTTTGATAAATTTAGCCCATGATTGATATAAAAAAAATGAATAAAATACATCATAGTACAGTCGTGGCCAAAAGTTTTGAGAATGACACAAATATTAGTTTTCACAAAGTTTGCTGCTAAACTGCTTTTAGATCTTTGTTTCAGTTGTTTCTGTGCTGTAGTGAAATATAATTACACGCACTTCATACGTTTCAAAGGCTTTTATCGACAATTACATGACATTTATGCAGAGCCAGTATTTGCAGTGTTGGCCCTTCTTTTTCAGGACCTCTGCAATTCGACTGGGCATGCTCTCAATCAACTTCTGGGCCAATTCCTCACTGACAGCAACCCATTCTTTCATAATCACTTCTTGGAGTTTGTCAGAATTAGTGGGTTTTTGTTTGTCCACCCGCCTCTTGAGGATTGACCACAAGTTCTCAATGGGATTAAGATCTGGGGAGTTTCCAGGCAATGGACCCAAAATGTCAACGTTTTGGTCCCCGAGCCACTTAGTTATCACTTTTGCCTTATGGCACGGTGCTCCATCGTGCTGCAAAATGCATTGTTCTTCACCAAACTGTTGTTGGATTGTTGGAAGAAGTTGCTGTTGGAGGGTGTTTTGGTACCATTTTTTATTCATGGCTGTGTTTTTGGGCAAAATTGTGAGTGAGCCCACTCCCTTGGATGAGAAGCAACCCCACACATGAATGGTCTCAGGATGCTTTACTGTTGGCATGACACAGGACTGATGGTAGCGCTCACATTTTCTTCTCCAGACAAGCCTTTTTCCAGATGCCCCAAACAATCGGAAAGAGGCTTCATCAGAGAATATGACTTTGCCCCAGTCCTCAGCAGTCCATTCACCAAACTTTCTGCAGAAGATCAATCTGTCCCTGATGTTTTTTTTGGAGAGAAGTGGCTTCTTTGCTGCCCTTCTTGACACCAGGCCATCTTCCAAAAGTCTTCCTCACTGTGCGTGCAGATGCGCTCACACCTGCTTGCTGCCATTCCTAAGCAAGCTCTGCACTGGTGGCACTCCGATCCCGCAGCTGAATCCTCTTTAGGAGACGATCCTGGCGCTTGCTGGACTTTCTTTGATGCCCTGAAGCCTTCTTAACAAGAATTGAACCTCTTTCCTTGAAGTTCTTGATGATCCTATAAATTGTTGATTGAGGTGCAATCTTAGTAGCCACAATATCCTTGCCTGTGAAGCCATTTTTATGCAATGCAATGATGGCTGCACGCGTTTCTTTACAGGTCACCATTGTTAACAATGGAAGAACAATGATTTCAAGCATCACCCTCCTTTTAACATGTCAAGTCTGCCATTTTAACCCAATCAGCTTGACATAATGATCTCTAGCCTTGTGCTCGTCAACATTCTCACCTGAGTTAACAAGACGATTACTGAAATGATCTCAGCAGGTCCTTTAATGACAGCAATAAAATGCAGTGGAAAGTTTTTTTTGGGGATTAAGTTAATTTTCATGGCAAAGAAGGACTATGCAATTCATCTGATCACTCTTCATAACATTCTGGAGTATATGCAAATTGCTATTCTAAAAACTTAAGCAGCAACTTTTCCAATTTCCAATATTTATGTAATTCTCAAAACTTTTGGCCACGACTGTACATGACAATACCTTTCTAACAAAGCTAGAACCAGCCCTGTACCTCACATGGATCCAGAGATCTCCCCATTCATTGCTCCAATTGCTCTGCTTGAGTATCTTCAGCCTGGCGGCTCAGGGGGCATGTCCTTTCTGCTGCAGCTCTCTCCGTGTAACTACCACAGCTTCTAACAAAATATATGGCTGGTGGTAGTTGAAGATTTAAAAACTAAGCACGATCAACCAGCTCAGTGAGATGGACAAAAAATAAGGAAATGAATGAACAGCAGGTGGCGCTATACAGATACCGTACATTTTATTGAATAGCTCACTGGCTATACTAAATTTTTAATTACATGCAATTGCAAAAGCTGAGCTCATGAGTCATGGAGGTACAAGGTGCTAGGCTATTGCAATTCCAGAAAAGATTCACTACACGTTTCCATTATAAAAAATAAAAAATAATCTTAAATTTATGTAGCATTAACATATTCCTTAGACTTTAGAGGTTTACAAATTTAGAGAATAGGCAAATGCCCTATTGTGAGAAGACTATTGCACCATGGTAGAAAAGCTGAGGTTAACATGATTTTAAAAAGTCATTATTTATGGAACTTCCTTATCAGTTCTCAGAGGAAAACTGTTCAGATATCATCAAATTAACCTGAAGCACTGATGATTTCTTGCCTCATGATGTACTTTACAACCGCATTTGTTGTGCTGGCGGGTTAGAAGTTTTCCTTCTAGTGCTACAACTGCACCATCTAGTGGGCACAGTATGTAATGGTCCTGGGTCACTCAGTTACATTACTGATTTAGGGCTCATGCACATGAACACAGAACCTGTTGGGTCCAGTGGAACCTTCTCTATTTCACTTTTCCAATGAGGAGTTATACAGGAAAATAATAACTAATAACTTGCATACAGAGATACAGTAGAGGGCTTTTAGATCTCTATCACAGCCTTATTATGGGTACAAAATGGAGCTTTAAAATGGTCATGTCGATAGACCTTCGTCTTTTCCATACATCATCCTTTACCTGCAGCTTTTTAACTCCTTAAGGACACAGCCATATTTCACCTTAAGGAGCAGGCCATTTTTTGCAAATCTGACCAGTGTCACTTTAAGTGGTGATAACTTTAAAACACTTTGACTTATCCAGGCCATTCTTAGAATGTTTTTTCGTCACATATTGTTCTTCATGACACTGGTAAAATGGAGTAAAAAATAATTATTTTTATTTATAAAAAAATACAAAATTTGCCAAAAAGTTGCAAAGATTTGCAAATTTCCAAGTTTCAATTTCTCTACTTCTATAATACATAGTAATACCTACAAAAATAGTTATTACTTTACATTCCCCATATGTCTACTTCATGTTAGGATCATTTGGAGAATTACATTTTATTTTTGGGGGACGTTTTAAGGCTTAGAAGTTTAGAAGCAAATCTTGAAATTTCTCAGAAATTTTAAAAAAACAACTTTTTAAGGACCAGTTCAGGTCTAAAGTCACTTTGTAAGGCTTACATAATAGAAACCACCCAAAAATGACCCCATTCTAGAAACTACACCCCTCAAGGTACTCAAAACTGATATTACAAACTTTGTTAACCCTTTAGGTGTTCCATAAGAATTAATGGAAAATAGAGATACAATTTCAAAATTTCACTTTTTTGGCAGATTTTCCATTTTAATATTGTATATAATTTTTTCCAGTTACAAAGCAAGGGTTAACAGCCAAACAAAACTCAATATTTATGGCTATGATTCTGTAGTTTACAGAAACACCCCATATGTGGTTGTAAACCGCTGTACGGGCACATGGCAGGGCGCAGAAGGAAAGGAATGCCATACGGTTTTTGGAAGGCAGATTTTGCTGGACTGGTTTTTTGACACCATGTCCCATTTGAAGCCCCTCTGATGCACCCCTAGAGTGGAACCGCCAAAAAAGTGTCCCCCTTTTAGAAACTACACCCCTCAAGGTATTCAAAACTGGTTTTACAAACTTTGTTAACCCTTTAGGTGTTCCATAAGAATTTATGGAAAATAGAGATACAATTTCAAAATTTCACTTTTTTGGCAGATTTTCCATTTTAATAATTATTTTCCAGTTACAAAGCAAGGGTTAACAGCCAAACAAAACTCAATATTTATGGCTCTGATCCTGTAGTTTACAGAAACACCCCATATGTGGTCGTAAACCGCTGTACGGGCACACGGCAAGGCACAGAAGGAAAGGAATGCCATACGGTTTTTGCAAGGCAGATTTTGCTGGACTGTTTTTTTGACACCATGTCCCATTTGAAGCCCCTCTGATGCACCCCTAGAGTAGAAACTCCAAAAAAAGTGACCCCATTTTAGAAACTACAGTATAGGGTGGCAGTTTTGGAGGTACTAGTTTAGGGTACATATGAATTTTAGTTGCTCTATATTACACTTTTATGAGGCAAGATAACAAGAAATAGCTGTTTTGGCACAGTTTTTTTTGTTGTTTTTTACATTTATCTGACCGGTTAGATCATGTGGTATTTTTATAGAGCAGGTTGCCAAGGACGCGGCGATACCTAATATTTATACTATTTTTTTATTTATGTAAGTTTTACACAATGATTTAATTTTTGAAACAAAAAAAATCATGTTTTAGTGTCTCCATAGTCTGAGAGCCATAGTTTTTTCAGTTTTTGGGCGATTATCTTAGGTAGGGTCTCATTTTTTGCGGGATGAGATGAAGGTTTGATTGGCACTATTTTGGAGTGCATATGACTTTTTTATCGCTTGCTATTACACTTTTTGTGATGTAAAGTGACAAAAAATGGTTTTTTTTACAGCTTTTTTTTTTTTTTTTTACGGTGTTCACCTGAGGGGTTAGGTCATGTGATATTTTTACAGAGCATGTTATTACGGATGCGGCGATACCTAATATGTATACTTTTTTTTATTTATGTAAGTTTCACAAAAAAAAAATCATGTTTTAGTATCTCCTTAGTCTGAGAGCCATAGTTTTTTTATTTTTTGGGCCATTGTCTCATGTAGGGGCTCATTTTTTGTGGGATGAGGTGACGGTTTGATTGGTACTATTTTGGCGTACATACGACTTTTTTGATCACTTCTTTTACCTTTTTTGGGAAGTAAGGTGGGCAAAATGTAAATTTCATCATAGTTTTCTTTTTTTTTTTATGGCGTTCACCGTAAGTAACATGACCGTTTTATAGATCAGGTCGTTCCGGACGCGGTGATATCAAACAAGTGTAGGGAATTAAATTTTTAATCAGTGATAAATGTGTTTTTTTATTTTCACCTTTTTTTCACTTTAAAAAAAAAAATTGACCCAGACCCACTTGGTTCTTGAAGATCCAGTGGGTCTGATGTCTGTATAATACAGTACAGTACACTATATAGTGTACTGTACTGTATTTATACTTTACAAAGTCTGATTAGACTTCTGCCTTTAGCAGAAGTATGATCAGCACCTTGGACAGCCTCTGATCAGCACCATGGACAGCCGGAAGCCTGTGAAGGCGTCCGGCTGCCGTGGTAACCATCATTCGCTTGCACAGCAGAGCAGTGGGTGATGGGGAGGGGCTGAAAAGGCACAGCAGCCCCCGATGGGAGAGGGAGGGAGCTCCCTCCCTGTTAACCTCTTCCATACAGCGGTCCCTAAGGATCGCGGCATGGAAGGGGTTAAACGCCTGACATCTGGGGATCAGAAACCTCCCGAAAGCGCTGCAAACCGCAGGTCTGAATTGACCTGTGGTTTGCAGCGATCGCCGATACGGGGGGGGGGGGGGAAGTCACCCTATGTCCGGAACAGGTTAAAGGGGTTGTCTTAATTCAGCAAATAGCATTTATCATGTAGAGAAAGTTAATACAAGGCACTTACTAATGTATTGTTATTATCCATATTGCCTCCTTTGCTGGCTGGATTCATTTTTCCATCACATTATACATTGCTAGTTTTCATGGTTACAACTAGTGTTGAGTGAATCGAAGCCGAAAGAAATTACTTCGATCCGAATTTAAGGAAAGAATCTATTCGGAGCTAAGCCGAATTTCGTCACGCTCCATGACCAATCTATTTTTCCTAGAATGGCGGCAAAAAAATTTAAAAAATACATACTCATCTCATCCATTTGCTCGCGGAGAGACCGTCGCGTCCATCTTGATTGAAGATACTGTGTGAAATCTCGTGCTGGGTGATGTCTGCGTCACCACGTCATCGCACTGGCCAGGTGCAGTGACGTGATCAGTGATGACATCATCACATTGCTGTGCGAGATTTCAAGCAGTTTCTTGAATCAAGATGGCCGTGATGGCCTCTCAGCTAGTAAATGGATAAGGTGAGTATGTTTTTTTTTCCTTCTGATTAACCCCTGAAAGGCTTCCATTTTAACATCAGATGCCGCGATCAGTGATAACCATTGTAAGTCCAGATCCCAGTTTTTCATGTCCAAAAAAACTCGAGTCTGGCACTGCTTGCAGCGGTTTTGTGTTCGACATGGGAACACAAGAAACCAGAACGGAATCCATTCAAGTGCACTTTTTGGGGGGCGAGATGACCATAAAATGACTGTTCTGGCAGTTTTTATTAATATGACGGGGTAGACCATGTAATATTTTTATAAAGCAGGTTGTTACGGATACAGCAATACCAAATATGCCTATCTTTTGGCTTGAGGGGGAAAGGGGCACTTTTTTTTTTTGTAAAACACTTTTATTTTATAGATTTTTTAAATTTATTTTTGTCCCACTATGGGACTTTAACTTTCAGCTTGAACTTTCAACTTTGGGGTTCTGATCCCTTTTCCAATACATGCTGTATTATACTTCATTGGAACTGACAGTTCGCCTATGAGACCCAGCCTGGGGGCTGGGCCTCATAGGTTTCTGTAGCTTTGTAAGGCCTTCCCAGGATGCACCTATCAGCATCCTGGGAATCGCATCTCTCAATAGGGTGAGAGAGGGAGCCCCCTCCCCCTCTGTAGACTCTTTAGATGAGAAGGTCAGCATTGACCACGGCATCTAAGCAGTTAATCCACCGGCATCAGAGTTTTCAACAATACTGCAAAATACAGCAGTGGCCAAGGTGTTAGTAACAGCTCCCGTGCCTGCCTGATCAGCGAGCCGTACATGTATGGCGTGGGTTGGGAAGGGTTTACAGTGCAGAAAATTTAATTACTCCACAGTTGAACAAAAAGGAACTAAAATAACTAAAGAAATAGTCACTGCAGAGAATGTTTCTGTTTCTCACATTTATCCTACACTTCCTAAAATACCCCAAACAGCTGCACCTAGCAAGGAACCATTTATCTCTCCAACTTACCCAGCCATCTGATCTACTCCTCAGATCTGTTCCTTAACATAAAAGCTTTCTCTCCAAATACACACAGCCACCTCATGCCCTCTTTTACTCCCACCTACTAAAACTATCTATGCTTTTCCTAATTGCTGGTAATATATCTCCAAATTATGGGACTCCTCAGCAGATCCACACAATCATATCTACCTTTCCATTTCCTTCCACAAATTTTTGTAACTCCTCAAATCTTAAAAAACATTTGCTTGGTCCCTGGTTCCTCATTCAGGAGCATTATAGAATGTTCGCTCTATCTTCAACAAACTTTCTTACATTAATAACCTTTTTTTTAGCTCTCAGAAACTTTCCTTCCAGAAACATGGCTCACACCATCTGAAACAGCCTCTCTTGCTGCACTCTCTTATGGTGGTCTTCAGTTTACCGATATTCCCCTCCCTAGCAGCAAACTTGGTGGATGAGTTGGTTTTGTACTGCTCCTTTAACTCAGCTCCAATACAACCCTCTTCTTCTGAATTGCACTGTCTCCATTTACTCTCTCTCTCCAACCTCCAAGTGGCTGTCATCAGTGGTGTACCTAGAGAAGTAAGGGCCCCATAGCAAGGATCAAACCAGGCCCCCCACACAGGACAGAAGGGTTTCCGCCTAAACTCCTTTCAATGACCCTTGGGCCATTTTTCCACTGTCCCGTTTGCTAAAAGTAGTTTTCACCCCAGTAGAAGAGGAGATGGTCCCAACTGGGTCCCCTCTTGCCTGGGGCCCATAACAGTCGCATAGTCTGCCGCTATGGTACCTACGCTGTCATCTATCTGCTCCAGGCCCTCCCACCATCTTTTTCAACCACGTCATCACCTGACTCAGACTTTCTCTCTGCCTTGATATTCCCCCCCACCATCATGAGTGACTTCAAAATCCCCATTGACACGTGCCACTCAATGCCTCCAAACTTCTGACACTCACTTTCTAACAGTAGTCCTTCAGTACCACTCAAAAAGATTGCCACACACTGCATCTTATCTTTACACAGCTCTGTTCCCTGTGTAACCTCTCTAACTCACTTCTCCTCCTCCTCCTATCTCACTACAATCTAGTTACATTCTTTTCCCGTGTATCTAGATGCCACCCCCAGTCCACAATATATGCACTCAATACTTGGTCAGGTCTCCTTTTGCATAAATTACTGCATTAGTGCGGAGTAGCATATAGGTGATCAGCCTGTGGCACTGCTGAGGTGTTATGGAAGCCCAGGTTGCTTTAATAGCGGCCTTCGGCTCATCTGCATTGTTGGGTCCGATGTCTCATCTTCTTGACAATACCACATAAATTATCTATGCAGTTTAGGTTACACGAGTTTGCTGGCCGATCAAGCATAGTTCTACAGTGGTTATTAAACCAGGTATTGGTATTTTTGGCAGGTGCCAAGTCCTGCTGGAAAATGAAATCAGCATCTTCACAAAGCTTGTCAGCAATAAGAATGAAATGCTTTAAAATTTCCTGGTAGAGGTCTGTGCTAACTTTGGACCAACACCAGCAGATGACGTGGCTCCTCAAACCATCACTGACTGTGGAAACTTCACATTGGACCTCAAGCAACTTGGTTGTATGCCTCTCCACTCTCTGGAACCTTGATTTCCAAATGAACTACAATATTTACTTTTAGCTAAAAACATGACTTTGGACCACCGAGCAACAGTCCAGTCCTTTTTCTCCTTAGCCCAGATGAGATGCTTCTGACGTTGTCTCTGGGTCATGAATAGCTTGACACAATGAATGTGATTGTTGTAGCCTACAGTATGTCTTGCATACATCTGTGTGGTGGCTCTTGAAGCACTGATTCAAGCTGCAGTCCACAGCTTGTGCATCTCCCCCAAATGCTTAAGTGGCCTTTTCTTAACAATCCTTCCAAGGCTCCTGTTATCCCTGTTTCTTGTGCACCTTTTTCGACCACACTTTTTCCTTCTACTCAACTTTCCATTAATATGCTTAGATACAGCACCCTGAACAGCTAGCTACTTTAGCAATGACCTTTTGTAGCTCACCCTCTTTGAGGAGGGTGTCAGTGACTATATTCTGGACAACTGTTAAATCAGCAGTCTTCCCCATCATTGTGTAGCCTACTGAATCAGACTGAGGGACCATTTAAAAGGCTTAGGAAACCTTTGCATGCATTTTTTTTTAAGTTGACTAGGGCATGACACCATGAGTCTACAACTACAATATTGAACTTTTTTTTTTACAATAACCTAATTTTCGAAGATACAACTAATAAAGTCAGTAAGTAGAGCTAAGCGAAGCGACTTCAGATGCTACATTTGAAGTCTTCACTAAAAAGTGTTATAATACTGTATGGAAATTCATTTCTGTACAGTATTAGAATGTATGAGCTCCAATGAAGCGAAGTAAGTTATTTGCGCAAGACTTTTGAATAACCTCGTTAACTGATTATAATAGTGAAAAACCTTGGAACCGAACTTGAATTCAGTTCCAAGGTACCACTTGCTTCACTCATCTCTGGTTGTAACATTAAAATAAATGCTTGAAATGCTTCGTCACACACGTAGCGATCTTATACATAATTTTCACTCCCAGTTCCCATTCGAGGATAGATCGTCAATACTAAACTCTCCAGCAGAGCGCTTTGTGCAACAGCATATTTTTGGTTCTCACACCCCTATACTTACTGGAGAATCATCTCCGGTAGCCAGTGATTTCAGCATGTCTGCTCATGGCACAGTGAAGGCTCTTGCGCAGCCTCAGCTGCTGTGAAAAATGTTTCAGATGGAGGCTTTACCAACAAGCCACTTGCTTGCCTTCTGTCAAATTTGCAAAGTATATTCCACAATAAATGTCAGTTGATGCTTGTGAGAACTGTCATACAGCTTAAGGCCGAATGCACACGGCCGTGAGTGGTCCGTGGTATGCCGACCTGGATTCCTGCTGACAGCAGGAGCGCACGGCATCATTGGTTGCCATGACGCCATGCGCTTCATGCCCGCACTACAGTAATTCGTATAGATCATATGAGTGTATTACTGTAGCGCAGCGGCGGCATGAAGCGCACGCCGTCATAGCAACCAATGACGCCGTGCGCTCCTGCTGTCAGCAGGAATCCAGGCCGGCATACCACAGACTGTTCACGGCCGCGGAACATGGCCGTGTGCCTTCGGCCTAAACCAGAAAAAACAACACGGGAAAGGCAAGTCAGTCACTTTGGAGATGCCACTGACTGAACAAATTGGGGCCAAATAGAACTGATTATTTAGATAACTAACCCCAATCTACCACTAATGGGGTCCAAAGGGTTCCCCTATTGGTCTCATGTGGGGCCTTGCCTGCAGCAGATACCTTTGCAAATGAGCAGTTAAAGGGGTTGAGCCACAAGAAATATTCTACATATTTCAAACCGGCACCCGGATCTCTGCTTTGTAAGCCGCTGAGCTTTTCAAGAACTGTATCTGTACAGCGCCACCTACTGTTCTTTTCTTTATTACTAGTCCGCTCAGTTTAAACCTTCAGCCAGCACCGACCATATCTTCTGTTTAGAAGCTGTGGCAGTTACATGGAAAGCACACGCTCCTGAGTAGTCAGCCTAAAATAAATCTAACAGCAAAAAAAGGGTGATCCATGGTGGTTTTTGGAGGTCACAGGTTCCCTTTAAGGTTTGTGGTCTTCTATGCTATTTTCTACCATACAAATATTGTACTGTGGGGAGGGTACAGTACAATATCCAACAAAGATGAACCCAGCATAGATAGGCACAGTACGGTCACGTTATGTGAACCAATCTTCACAATCCATCATTTTATTCAACCACTTTTATAAGCAATGAGTCAGAGATAAAACTTATAATAATTTATTTAGCTTAGTGCAAATATTGCACACGTAAATTTATACATGGGACAGACATTTACAAATACATACAAAAGTTGATGTGTCCAAAATCTATACAGCTATCAGAAAGAACCTTAAAATAACCTTGGCAAACTTTGAAGTATCCTTAAAACGTTTTGAACATTGGGACAAAAAAAAAAACTTCCATCTTTGTTATAATAAAAGATTGAGGGAAAAAAAAAATTAAGATCCATAAAAACCTAAAAAGACTGATTTTTTATTATTTTTTTTAACTGTGATGGAAAGGCAGCAGCTATAAGTAAAAAAAAACTAAAAAAAACCTGCATGTTTCCAACTACTTGGCTCCCAGAACACAAGTATGGGGGCTCTAAATACCATGCTCGACAATTAGATTGGGTGGTCTCGGACTCCTGTATTTTGTACTGTCAGCTGCTCTCACCCAAATCAGCAGTGACTGGCAGAAAGAAGCTGACCGACAAAGTAGCCCACTCAGTCCAAAAGTCAGTTAAAACTGCGGTGGAGCAGGCGTCCTTCACACCCAATAGCTGAAGACGTGCAAGCTTGGGATGTCCATTGCCAGAAGCATGCGGCAGCAGTTACAAGCTCATCTCTAAAGCTTCTGATACAACTACTAAGTCACTGGCTGGACAGAAGAAAACACTGGTCAAGACTACGTACCAGCAGATACAGGACGCAGTAGAGTTTGCCATTAAACAGGTCACTTCAGTTCCCATTAAGAACAGGATAAAACAGTTTGTGATAAAAAGGTTTGCTTTTGGGAGTCCGACAGGAATTATCTAGGAGTCCAATTTCTAAAGTTATAGCCTTCGTAAATTGTGTTTGCTCTTTTTACTCCCTGGAAGTGGTTCTGATAAGTATCTGTGACTTGGAGCTTTGCTGGCCGTACACTCTTCAGAAAAATGGTATCTACAATTGCAGAGCGTGCAGAAGTCCAGCTGACAACTCTCCCTTGTGCAAATGGCTCGGTGCTGGTAGGAGTCATACTTTGCCGGGGAACCACAGTCTCTACACACTTTAAGGCTTTGGTCGTTCGTTAGGGTTTTTCCAACCTATCAAGAAAAGAAAAAGAACAAAAAGACAGTCTTGTTAAGATGTCACCAATTCAGCATTTCCAGTCTTGGCGTCCCTTCCCCTCCTCAGTGGTGTAGTGATCCCAAAGTGAAATAGGTGACGTGGCCCACACCTCTTTCAGTCTGACCCCCATTTCTAAATTCAGACCTATAGAGCAGTCTTCCTAGACAATGAAAACTCTGGTGGTTGGCAAGTTACAGATGACTACAGTAGATGACCGTATTCCACTTTATCCAGTACAGCAATTTGGTACTCAGGACCAGATCTTGAGATCACCTGCTACAGGTGGGACCGGAGCATCAGCAACATTTCCTACAACTTAGTTTTATTTCCTAGGGAACAGGCCCGAATTTAGCATTAGTCTATTCCAGAAGTCTTACCTCATTAAACTCTGAGAAGCGACTGTACGAGGAAGAGGGCTTGTTCTTTTTACTACTTTTCTTCTTAGAAAAACAGCAAGCTGCACTGTCTACTTTCTGGACTGAGGAGAGGGGTATTCGGAGCAGATTAGAATCCCGGGTAGCAGTATGGTCTGACTTCTTTGTCTCTCTTTCCTGTTTGAACACAAAAAGGTGTTAATTCAAAACGGACCAAGAATCATGAAAGTTTACCAGATCATGATGTATAGCAGCTGCAGTCCACGATAAAGCTCATTGTAAAAGGTCTGAATAGTCTAATGGCTCAATGATATTATAAAAAGGGATCTGAAAAGAAAAAGTCTCGGTGTCACCAGGCTGTAGGAACAGAAAAAGCTGTGGTGCTCCTCTCTCCAGGAGACACTGACAGGGCATTCTATTCTAGCCAAAAGAGAATTGGGGACAGCAGCAATGTGAGAACCTGTCCCCCCAGATGTGGGTCACCAGGAGATCAATAACTTCCCAAACAATGAACTATAACAGACTGAAATATTACCATACAATTCATACTTACACAGATCTCCTTGTGACACCGCTTATAGATGCTGTACGCCCAGCTGTCCCTCTGCAGGATTTTCCGCCATGTTGTGCTTACACTGATGACACTAAAATGAAATCAAATCAAGTTAAAGCAGATTACACTATTAGGGCATGTGTCAGCATGATCAACCCTATTATACCATGCATATTGTCTCATAGGGTTGCTTATACGGATATATATTTTTTCCCTCCGTAAATAATTGGCATAGAAATAAAGATATTTCAGAACACCGTGGGGCTGGTCATAGTGCTTGGAGCACCACATCTGCTATGCCCCTGTGCTCTGTACACTCTACTCTGTTTCAGCGACAGGGCTAGACGTCTCACCTAGCCCCGTTGTGTGCGCTGTGGCTCACAAATAGTCATTAGTAATTGTGTACATGGCAAATATGTGAGTGGTGGCAGAGGGTGGTGGGTTGGGGAGTGTAGAGAGCACAGGGGTGTAGAAGTGCTCCAAGCGCAATGGCCTGAATATTTTGCTCTAAATAACTAAGCTTGAATATAATTAAAAGATCTCGGCAGGACTTCAAACTAGAAACTTTAGAATGTAATCCACCGTACCAGGCAACATGCCTAGTTTAATAAGGGGAGACTGATGCTCTTAAGAACAATTAAAGAGGACCTTTCATGGGTCCAAACATTATAAACTAAGTATTAAAGGGTTTCTATCACTTCGTATGCCATAATTAGCTCTCAGACACTAGCGATCCGCTAGTGTCTGCTCTGGCCAACCATCCTAATATAAGAGCTTTTTGGGCAGCCGTTTTGCTAAAAAAATAACTTTTATAAATATGCTAATGAGCCTCTAGGTGCTATGTGGGCGTCATTAGCACCTAGAGGCTCCGTCTACCTTCATACACAGCCACCGCGTCCCTCCAGCCTGCCCATCTCCTGATGAATGCGATCCTCCGTGTGACGCAACGGACGAATTCTCGCGCATGCGCCGTGCGCGGCTGTATTCGGCGCATGCGCAGAGAATGTCTGACCGCTTCCCTGCTCAGACATCTCCACTGCGCCTGTTCCTTGGAGCACTATGACATCATCGGCGCAGGCGCAGTGGAGATGTCTGAGCAGGGAAGCGGTCAGACATTCTCTGCGCATGCGCCGAATACAGCCGCGCATGCGCGAGAATTCGTCCGTTGCGTCACACGGAGGATCGCATTCATCAGGAGATGGGCGGGCTGGAGGGACGCGCTGGGCGTTGGCTGTGTATGAAGGTAGACGGAGCCTCTAGGTGCTAATGACGCCCACATAGCACCTAGAGGCTCATTAGCATATTTATAAAAGTTATTTTTTTAGCAAAACGGCTGCCCCAAAAGCTGTTATATTAGGATGGTTGGCCAGAGCAGACACTAGCGGATCGCTAGTGTCTGAGAGCTAATTATGGCATACGAAGTGATAGAAACCCTTTAAGGGTAAAACAAAGTTCAAGCTCATGTTTTCTTGGTAGCCAAAATCCTCGTCTTTATTCAGGCAGTAGAAAATATTGTACAGGACATGCACCCACTAGTGCAGCAACATTGACATGCATAAGTGTATTTAGTAGCATGCTACTACAACATAAACAAGTCCTATTTCTCCATTATCGATCAAAATGGAATGGTCAATAAAAATGCAAAAATTCATTTTTCATATTAAGACCATTCGGATGTCTGGTATCTAACTTAAAAATTCTAAATGCCTCCCTCAATCTGACCAACCGCTTTAAATCACCTCCTCTTTTCGATAGTTAACTTTTTCAATCGCAAAGGCTCTAAAATATCGCGATATTTTTGCATTTTTAATGACCATTCCAATCTATAATGGAGAAATAGGATTTGTTTATGTGGTAATAGCATATGCTACTAAACACACTTATGCATGATCACTTGTATCGGTATTTGCATTTTTTATTTTGGATATGAAATTTTACATTGTTTTGGTTATGAAATTTTCACATTATATATACACAGAATTATCGATTTCACATGGATGCTTATTGCATCTCCATTGTTGGACAATGAACAGTGTCTTACTTAGGGAGCAGAGGGCTCCACCCTTCCCCCGCCCTCCAGGTGGGGGTGGAACCATGTGCTCCCAGACCAGTATTTAATCTCTGGAAAAGACACTGTTCAGTTAAGAATAAGAAATCTGTTCGAAACGCGTCAATGTTGCTACACTAGTGGGTGCATGTCCTGTACAATATTTTCTACTGCCTGAATAAAGACGAGGATTTCAGCTACCAAGAAAACGTGAGTGCTGGAACTTTGTTTTACCATTAATGATACATAGGCTCACCGGCCTGTTCCGTGCACGCTGGTGATCAAGTGAGATGGACTTTTCTTTATGCATAATTATAAACCAAGTATCAGGATACGTAGGGGATAGTGCAGTTAGATGCCTGCACTATTTTTCCTCTCCGTTCGCCCGCTGTGGCCCCCGTTGTATTCTGCTGCCTGGTATACTAATTAATAGCATCGGAGCAATGAGGAGGAGACTGAGTCTCTCTGTGGGCAGAGAGAGCGTCACAGATGGGGAGAAGTTGAGGTTTTCTTCTCCCTGTGATGCTCTCTGCTGCAATTGGACAGCGCTACAGCCACAGGAGACGCCCACGGAGAAAGACTCAGCGAGACCTATATCGAGAACGGAGCACTGTGGCTGAAGGACCCCAGATTTCCCGAGTTCATCCACCACCGAGCGCTAATCCCCGCCTCTCCCATAGAAGTGAATGGGAGCTTGCCGCGCATGCACAGCCCATGCTCCCATTCATTTCTACTGCAATAGCCGAGCCAGCGTTAAGGCCCCTTTCACATGACTTTTTTTGCCCCACTCCTGGTCTGCATTTTTTTGCAGTTCGGAATCGATGATGTGGAAACATTCATTTCAGTGGTGCCACAAAAAAAAAAAAAAAAAAATATAGAACATGTTCTATTGTCCGTTTTGCAGACAATAGGCATTGATACATTGGGTCCGCAAAAACGGATGCAACATGGACGTCATCTGTATTTTCTGCAACACACATACGGTCGTGTGAATGCACTCTAACTGGGAAACTAACAGAACCCTTACACAGCAGTGCTCCAGACAAAAAAAATTAACAGGAGCCATTGGCTCCTAAACTGAAACATTTAGGAGCCAAATTGAATATAATATATAATAAAAAACTTGAAGTCACAGTAATGACAGCACTACATATTAGGGGTGTCACAATACCATAAAAAAAAAAAAAAAAAAAAAAAAAAAAGGTATTGCAAAACTCGATACCATGAAAAAACACCATTCTGCATTCTATGGAACGTCCAGCCCATAATAGAACAGTCCTATACAATTTTTTTGGGAGGACAAGGTGACAGTTATTTTTTTTTTCTTTTACGACAGTCACCGCATAGGAGTTTTTTTTTTTACAGTTTAATAGTTTGGACTTTTCAGACTTAGCGATATGTAATGTTTGTTATTTTCATTTATATGTAATGTTTATTTTATAAGTAAAATTGGGAAAGTTGGCGATTTATATTAATTTATTTTTTACACATTTTATTTACTAACCATTAGCCCCCTTACAACCCTTGTCCTATTCACCCTAAAGCTCCACTCACACATCCGCAAATTGCGGAACGGGTGCGGACCCTTTCATTCTCTAAGGGCAGGAATGGATGCGGACAGCACAGTTCTATGTGGGGTGCCGGCCGGGTGTATTGCGGATCCGCAATGCACTATGGACGTGTGAATGGAACCTAATAGAGCTCTATCAGGGTGAATAGGACTTTACCCTCTCCCGCCCTGTGTTTTGTGCACACAGCAGCAGGGAGCTTACTATGGCAGCCAGGGCTTCAGTAGCGTCCTGGCTGCCATGGTAACCGATCAGAGCCCCAGGATTACACTGCTGGGGCTCCGATCACAACTACCACCGAGAAGGGGAGGGGACCCTGTGGCCACTGCCACCACCAATGTTTATAATACTGGGATTGGGGGAAGGGGGAGTGCGACAATGTTTTTAATACTGGGGGAAGGGGGGGCGCACTTACCACCAATGATGTTAACTCACCCCTTAATTCAAATACAGGAGGCGGGTGCTGGCTGCAGAATTACATAGCCGGCACCCGACCTCTATGACCGGTAGCTGCGATCCGCGGCATTTAACCCCTCAGGGTGCGGCACCTGAGGGGTTAACTGCCGCAGATCAAAGCTACCTGTCAGAGGTCGTTGCCGGATATGCGATTCTGCAGCCAGCACCCGCCTCCTGTATTTGAATTAATGGGTGATTAACATCATTGGTGGCGCAGTGGCCATAGCCCCTCCCTGTCTTTTCATTGGTGGCAGCAGCGCCCAGGAGGAGGGAGATTGCTTCCTTCTTCCCTGTGCTGCTGAGCCAACGCCTGCGCTAGGGCAAGAAATTATTGGCTCTCATGCCCCGCCAATATTCAGCTACAGCCTGGCAACCCTGTCACAAATGGCAACAAGGCTAAAAAGTCTCGTCACCATCTGCAAATTTTGGTCACCATCTGGAGCGCTGCACAGTGACCCCATTTTCAACTGCAGATGCGCCAATCCCCAGGCTCTTCTGTCATCCAAGGTGGCCACACCGCTTTTCAGACTGGCGTATGCATACTACGCATCAGTAGACCAAGACACTTCCCGCTTACCCATCCAGGTAGTACGAGAAGGGGTGCCTTCATGTCAGATAGCAGAAGAGGAGACCCAGAACTGGCAGATCTGCAGCTGAAGGAGGTTATGTGCCCTGTTCGTTCCCCAACTGACATGATGAACTAGAGAGCAGCTTTAGTGAGACACCAGAAAATGGTAAAGCAATACAGGAAGTGACTGATAGAAACCAATTAACTTACTTGATTAAATCAATTGCACTAAGGTGCTTCAAGATTTTGCTGAGCAGATGCTTAAAGTCCCTTTGGAAAAGCTCCCCAAGAAGGTCTATTCTTTCCAATCCCATTTTTTTACCAATAAGTTTATCAAGGCCATAGGCCTCCCTGGTAACCAATTCTTCAACAGTGTCCCAGTCAACCTTTGGACTTCTTTTGAAAGTTTTTTTCAAAGTAGAACACACAACCGCCTCAAAGTGGAGCACCGGTAAGGAGAGGGAACATGGATGGACTGGCAGTGTTTCCCATGAGGCCTCCTGCTTTGGCGTTTCGAACAAATGCGTGGATGTAATGCTATTGCTGAAGTCCTCCTCATCTTGGATCTGTGAATCACTGAGTAGCACTGATGAATAACCACTGTCCTGAAGAGGACTACATTCCAAGTCACTTGTTTCAACGGCACTTAACCTCCGCAGAAGGTTTTCCTTGTTATTTACAGGCCTGTCCTCTTGAATGACATCCACTCGACTAGGAGACAATTGGTCTACACTGGTGCCCGAATATCCCGCCTTTGGGGAGTGTTCCGGCTCATGCTTGGTTGGGCTGGCTTCTGGTTTTACCTTTGAAGGTGATAACTTGGTCGGAGTTTGAAACCCACACTTCATCTTTAAAACTTATAATGACCGTTCTAGGTAGAGACCTGAAAAGCAAAGAGAGGAAATCACACATTAAAAATATCTATATAAAAATGCTTCATGCAAATGTACAAACTGCCAAATGTTAACGAAATCACTTAAAAAAGACTCAGTATAACGGATACCACTGCTGCTGGTCCAGTCCCTACACCAGGCCGTTCCTAGAGCTTGAGACGGGACCAGGAAGGACAAGCCCGGTGTTGGAGCATCAGTGGCCAACAATAAAAACATTGTATGAAAAATAAATCACACATTTTGGTGGTGGTGGTGTCCAGTGCCAGGAAGAAACTGGACAACACTGTGTGCCTGAATTAAAAAAAGTTCACCACCGCTTACCTAGAAGAATCCATAACGGGCTCTATTGATCCGGCTGCAGTGGTGACATCATGTTGATATGTCATTCATCATAACGGGAGAAAGCTCAGGGTGTGCCTGAAATAAATGACCATTGGTTACTTATCAGATGAACCCTGGGTCAGAGCAGGGTTCATCTGATAAGTAACCAATGGTCATTTATTTCAGGCACACCCTGAGCTTTCTCCCGTTTCTTCCTGGAGGCGGACAACCCCTTTAACGGGAACCTGTCGACTGATTTGGAGCCATTTGCCCATAGCAAACCCATCTGTACCCAGAGAGAGTAGTAAATGGGAAGCAAACTTACCAGAAGAGTCCAGGACTCTTCCAAGAGGCAGTCACATGTACACAGCTTCAATGGAGCAGAAGACTGTACAGCATGCCGTCTAATGCAGAGTGATGTGAGGTGTCCAGTCTTTGGCACAGGGCTCATTTTACTTTAGTTACCAGAAAGGGAAAATCCCATTGATAGCACAGCAAGCAGAGGTTGGGGTGGAAAGGATGGGGCACTCCCTGGCTTTGGGAATTCTCCTGCCTAATGGTAGTTCGGGGTGCCTTTGGTGGTGTTAGGTTTTGAGGTGCAAGGCAGGGTTTCATGAAGTGTCGATGACTACGCCAGATTTTTAGAGCACCAAGTCCACTGTACTGTCTACTGAGGCCATTTTTCAGGTGGTTCACACAAGCACTGTATATGGCCTTTACAGTTGGCATATGCAATTCCCAAAGCTATGTATGGAAAGCTGGTCTCTCTCTAACCAGGCTGTAAAATCTCTCCTTTCCTGTACCAATGGGGGGCACGTTATCTCCATCTCCGGATAATCTAAATCTATCCATCTACAGTATCTTTAGTGGAATACAGTCTCCGAACAAAGGGCCCTTCTGTCCTTGGGATACGATAGGAAACCTGAAGCTTGTTGAGCCAACCAGTATGCAGAGAAGTCCGTAGCCACAATATAGGTGCATTAACTTTCTCAGATGCTCTGCAATCCTTTTTGAATGGTTGGTGAACTTTCTGCTGCTTTCAGCAACTCTCCCTAAAGGGCTGGCACACGTGCCGTCACTTTGCCGCTTCTAATCCACAGGGTAACGGGTCTCCCTGTCCAACACTGCACTAACCCTACATACTAATTAGGCAACACTGGAAAAGTGAGCGTGATCTAGCGCTCCAAATTTATCAAAATGGGGTTTGTCTCAGTAGGTTCTTCTCCCACTCACCCCTTCATGGCTACAAGTACGGGCGGAATCGACGCTGAAATGAATTGGGTAAAAATTAAAACCAAAATCCACAAGCTGGAAAAAAAAAAAAAAAAAAAACAAAACCACCATGTGTGGATTCCTCGCTGAATTTTGTAGGTGGATTTTCAAAATCCGTTGTGTGAACATAAACCACAGTTTTTTGTTTTTTTTTTGCCAGTGAATTTTGGCCTTGACAGCTATGATGTTTCATTCATATCAATGGGAGGCAGCGGGCTGAAAAGCAGGGTCCTGTGAATGAGACCATCCACTTAAAATAAAATAAAGGGGTCTAGGAGATAATATTTTTGGCTCCACTTTTTCAGAGCCATTTGAGATACACACACACACACACTCTGTATGATGGGGACAATAGCAGAGGTGTCACTACATACACCAGATGTGCAGGCTGGTGTCCCGGCCCCCTCCCCCCTCTAGCGCCATTTTCAGGCCGCCTAAAAGTGCTTTTGTCTCAGAAGCCGGTCACATTAACGCAGGGCACCGCTGCAGACCCCAGAGAAGCGGTCATGTCCCAGCCCCGCCATTACACGGGACATCTTGTCAGTCCTAAACCCCCCACCCGACACAAAATGGTGGAGCGCTCGCTTTTTGGCGGGTGGCGGCCACTTTCTCCATGGTCCCCCCTGTGTCCGGTGATATACAGCACATACCGGGCTATGTCCAGGACACTCCATAAAGCACCATTCACACTCGCCTCTCACAAAGCCCTTATTGTGCCCGTCCCTGTAATGCAGGCCCGCCACAAAGATATCTATATTTACCGCTTAAATCCCCTCCATCACACTAGCAGCGGCTATAATCTACAGTCTACCCATAACTAACGCACTGGATATTGTACGACATGACGATCGGTTAGCAGAATACACAGGATTATGAGAGATATTAGACACTTACTGGTTCCCCTCCCGGATTTAAATCACAGATTCCAGCCGATGCTGCTGTCGGAGCTTCATAAGGAGATAAACTGTACTAAAAACCTATTTTTCTATTAAAACTAATCCCGCCGAGACGATGCTCGCGCTTCGGACCCGCAGCTCCTACCGCTGCCTCTGTCAGTTAAAAGGCGCCAGCTACTGAAGCAATTTAGAAAACGTTTAAATTTCGCGTCTAAAACTTCTGTCCAATGAACGCTCACTTCCGGTCTTTGGCTAGCCAACCAGCGGGCGTCTGGCGCCCAAGCCGTCTACGCTTCTCATTGGAGGATTGGGAGGCACGTGCCAGTCCACACGTCGGCAGGTGTAAGCGCAGACGCCGCCATGTTGGTGCCTGGTACGCCAGTAATGGCTGTCGGTATTTTAGGATAAGGCTTAGGAGGGCAGGGTGACACCGGGGGAATAGACGTTTATCTGCCGGGAGGGGAGTATGGGGCGTAGTTTCTAACTCCAAACACTGAGGTCGGGGATATTTTAGCGGTAAAAGTGTAGGACGGGTTATCTTTTTGACACGTAAGCCCCTCACCCTGCAACCCTTTTAGGGGATAACCCTAATTATCATAGAGGGCGGAGAGGCTGCACCACCAGGGGCTGTGTAGGGAATACTAACCCACTGGTAAGATCCCGAGTTTTCCCTAAAAAAAATCTCCCCCCCTCTTTTTTTTTGTATTTTTTCATTCTCTAGTAGGTACTTACCTGCTGACTAGTGCTGTGATCGCCATTAATGCGACCTATCACGTCTATTTTTAAATGATTCTATAAAAATGGTGAGTTTAGGGTCTTTGATTTATTAGTAGTCACTAGGGTTGTCCCGATACCGATACTAGTATCGGTATCGGGACCGATTCCGAGTTTTCTCGGCGGTACTCAGCCGCCGATACCCCGCCCCGATACATAAATAGAATACTATGGGCGTAACTATGGGCGGGGCCCGGTGCAGTCACTGTACTCTTACACCGGGCCCCGCCGCTCACCAAAGTATTTATAAACGTGAATCCTTATCCTGTTATTAAGTTGAACTAACGCTGCCCTCTCCCATGTTCCCATGTCCCCCCTGTATCCCCACAGCACTTACTTAAGCTTCCATAGCAGGCAGAGCGGACGGCAGCAGTAACGTCACTCACTGACGTAGAGCGCCTGCTCCGCCCACTTTATGAGTGAAGCAGGCGGAGCAGACGCGCGACGTCAGTGAGTGACGTTACTGGTGCCGTCCGCTCTGCCTGCTATGGAAGCTTAAGTAAGTGCTGTGGGGATACAGGGGGGACATGGGAACATGGGAGAGGGCAGCGTTAGTTCAACTTAATAACAGGATAAGGATTCACGTTTATAAATACTTCGGTGAGCGGCGGGGCCCGGTGTATTGGGGGACACTGTTATGAGGGGGATCTGTGGATGACATATAGCAGTGTCATCCACAGATCCCCCCCATAACAGTTCCATCCACAGATCCCCTATAACAGCACCATCCACAGATCCCCCACCAAATAACAATGCCATCCTCAGATCCCCCCACCCCATAACAATGCCATCCACAGATATCCCACCCCATAGCAGTACCATCCACAGATCCCCCATAACAGTGCCATCCACAGATCCCCCATAACAGTGCCATCCACAGATCCCCCATAACAGTGCCATCCACAGATCCCCATAACAGTGCCATCCACAGATCCCCATAACAGTGCCATCCACAGATCCCCCATAACAGCACCATCCACAGATCCCCATAACAGCGCCATCCACAGATCCCCCATAACAGTGCCATCCACAGATCCCCCATAACAGTGCCATCCACAGATCCCCCATAACAGTGCCATCCACAGATCCCCATAACAGTGCCATCCACAGATCCCCCATAACAGTGCCATCCACAGATCCCCCATAACAGTGCCATCCACAGGTCCCCCATAACAGTGCCATCCACAGGTCCCCCATAACAGTGCCATCCACAGGTCCCCCATAACAGTGCCATCCACAGATCCCCCACATGACAGTGCGTCATCCACAGATCCACAGATCCCCCAAAACGGTCACATGACATTTAAAAAAAGTATCGGTATTCGGTATCGGTGACTACTTGAAAAAAAGTATCGGTACTTGTACTCGGTCCTAAAAAAGTGGTATCGGGACAACCCTAGTAGTCACTGTTAGAACTGAGCAATGCATTTAAAGGGGATGTCCACTTAAGGGACCCCCTTTTCATAAAACCTAATGGAGGTCCCTGTTTAGGACCTCATATAATGGGTGGGGCTCTTCCATAAGCCTTGTCCTAAAAAGACACAAACCAGCCCTTGCTTTGAATGGGCCTTGTGTAATACTCAATTCTCCCTGTGCGCTGCCCTTTTAAAGGGTTAGATGATTTTCAGAAAACTTTTGATACATCATTGAGACACTTGTGGGGGGTCTGAGCGCTGAGACCCCCCCCCCCCCCCCCCCCTTACGATCACTAGCTCGGTGTCTCCTCAACACAAAAGACAGAATGGAGACAAACTCATAGACTTTCTAATATGGAGTCGTCCATCTCGCTTCCTCATCTGTAGTGAGGAGAGAGCACAATATGCAAGTGCTTCTCTCCCCTTGGTCTAGAGATTGTGGGGTCTCAGCGCTCAGACCCCCACCAATCAAAACTTCTGCTATGTCTCAACTTTTTGTAATGCACTTTATTAATGGCGTTTGTGTTTTTCTTACCTTTGCCTCCCTAAGGCCTCATGCACACGGCGGTTGTTGGGCCGTTCTGTGCATTGGGGACCGCAATTATGTGCTGTCCGGATCCGCAATTTCGTTCCGGAAAAAATAAATAGAATATGTCCTATTCTTGTCTGCATTTTCTATTATAGTGCCGGCGATGTGCGGTCCGCGAAATGTGTAACGCACATTGCCAGTGTTTGTGTTTTGCGGATCCGCAAAACACTTACGGACGTGTGAATGGACCCTTATGAAGTGGCATTTCCATCAAATGATGAAAAACAAACGGCACCTGTCGTACCCCACCGACTAGAAAGGGATCTGGTTTACTGAACTTATGGGTCTTTTTTTTTTTCCCTCCAGAAAAGCAAGGAGAAGATGATCACTTGCCCATATAATCCACTTTGCGTCGAAGTAGACTATTTTATCGATACCATGACCCAGACGTCATCAGCTTCCGGGTCACAGCATCAAATAAGTCACCCCAAACATCCGTAAAGTTTCCAGTTGACACTGTCCCTCCGGCCCATATTGAATCTTTGATGTAAAACACGTGACCACTTCTCAAGAGACACCCCTTTACAGGCTGGGATATCTAATATATTTCTGACACATGGAGAAAGGTTTCAGCAGTCAGAAAAGACATTCTGTCTCACTGCCATCATAAATAACCAGTGCAAACTGGGCCCTTGCATAGGGCTGCATAGTTTAGGGGCAGCACTGAAATACGTCATCACACTGACCACACACAAGGCCGGCGCAGAATTTTATATAAAAAGTGACAGGAGAAAATGTCATTGTATTAAAAAAAAAAAAAATGTCTCGAGTCAAAAAATGATCAAACAACACTGTGTGCACCCTTGCAACCCTTTGATAATGAAAGGGGACAAAGCACTGGTGTAGTCCTTCAGGCTACCTGCACTTGGGTGCGGGCCGACAAGCCGAAAATGTGCATGAACTTCCGTGCATTTCCACACCATAATGGACATGTTGCAGATTTCTAAATCACTTGCTAGTACTGTATAATGCTGCAGTTTTTCCACACAAGGATTTGCGGGAAAAAAAAAAAAAAGGCACCTCGTCCATAACATGCAGGTAGCCATATTGTTTTTGTTGAGTGATCCCTATGATCATACAGAATGACACATCCTAGCAATATATAGCACCACTTTAGAAGATGGGACTACCTATTAAAGGGTTTCTGTCACCCCACAAAACTCATTTTTTTTTTTTTGGATAGTTAGATTCGTTATAGGGCGATATAGGAGAATATAATAGTCTTACTTACTTTCATGCGGCCGATTCTTTATAAAACGAAGTTTTATAATATGTAAATGAGGGCTCTACCAGCAAGTAGGGCGTCTACTTGCTGGTAGCCGCAGCAGCAATCCGCCCCCTCGCCGCGTTGATTGACAGGGCCAGCCGGGATCTCCTCCTCCGGCCAGCCCTGTCGGCGTTTCAAAAATCGCGCGCCCGTGTTGAATCTGCGCAGGCGCTCAGATGAGGAGGCTCGTCTCCTCAGAACTCCCTCAGTGCGCCTGCGCCGATGACGTCTCCTCTTTCGGTGATGTCATCGGCGCAGGCGCACTGAGGAGACGAGCCTCCATCTCAGAGCGCCTGCGCCGAATGACCAGAGGCGCGCGATTTTTGAATTACTGACAGGGCCGGCCGGAGGAGGAGATCACGGCTGGCCCTGTCAATCAACACGGCGAAGGGGCGGATTGCTGCTGCGGCTACCAGCAAGTAGACGCCCTACTTGCTGGTAGAGCCCTCATTTACATATTATAAAACTTCGTTTTATAAAGAATCGGCCGCATGAAAGTAAGTAAGACTATTATATTCTCCTATATCGCCCTATAAGGAATCTAACTATCCAAAAAAAAAAAAAAGTTTTGTGGGGTGACAGAAACCCTTTAAAGATGCAGCTTTGATAAGTGCTAAATGCGTGTCTGTGTGAACATCCACTTGGATGATGATCCACTCTGACTTGCCGCCTACAGTGTGGGGTTGTCTCATTATTGCCGGTTGAAATTTCTTTCAACCCCTTAAGGGCATCTGTCAGTAGATTTGTAGTTAGGAAACTGGCTGACCTGTTACATGTGCACTTGGCAGCTGAAGGCATCTGTGTTGGTGCCATGTTCATAGGTGGCCGGATTGCTGAGGAACATTTATTAAAGGGGTTGGCCACTTTCTGGTTATTGATGGCCAATGTGTTTGTGAGATGATTTTATGGCACTAACTAATATAGTCTTTGTTGAAATTATGCACCATTTTCTATATTTTATAAGATGTTCTTAGTTGTTACAAAGTCTTTTGTGCTGTCCACAAGATGGCCGCCAATAGAGGGTCATGTCACCAGGCAAATCATCTCATGTGATGTCTCCTCCATTCAAAGCCACTGCACCTGACGTCTACACTTGTTCTGTTAGGAGTTTAGTGTAGGTGCAGTGTATTTCATTGGAGGAGACTTCACATTAAGGTGATCTGCCTGGTCACATGACCCTCCATCAGCGGCCATTTTATGGACAGGACCTCTGTGTGGACAGCACAAATAACTTTGTAAACAAGGGAGAATACCTTATGAAATATAGAAAATAATTAGTAAGTGCCATATAATCATCTCACAAACACATTGATCAACAGTAACCAGAAAGTGGCCAACTCCTTTGACCCCTTAGGGACCCATGACGTATCGGACCCTTCCCCGTGTTGGCGATCGCCGCAAACCGCAGGTCAATTCAGACCTGCGGTTTGCGGCTTTTCTAAGTTGCGGTGGTGCCATCGGGTCCCCATGGGGCTGTGGGGGGGACCCGATGGCATGGAAGGCAGCGCGATGTCTAAGGAAGGCATCGCGCTGCCTTCCGGTGACGAGCCTGTGAGATCCAGCCCCCTGGATCTCACAGGCTGGAAGCTGTATGAGTAATACACACTGTATTACCCATACAGCCAATGCATTCCAATACAGAAGTATTGGAATGCATTGTAAAGGATTAGACCCCCAAAAGTTCAAGTCCCAAAGTGGGACAAAAAAATAAAGTTAAACAAAAAGTTGAAAAAATAAAGTTTTCCCCCCAAAAAATTAAGTTTCAAGTATAAATAAACAAAAAGTAATTTTCCCCAAATAAAGTAAAAAAAAAAAAAGGGGGAAAAAAAGTATACATATTAGGTATCGCCGCGTCCGTATCGACCGGCTCTATAAACATATCACATGACCTAACCCCTCAGATGAACACCGTAAAAAATAAAAACTTTGCTAAATAAGCCATTTTTTTGTCACCTTACATCACAAAAAGTACAACAGCAAGCGATCAAAAAGGCGTTTGCCCACCAAAATAGTACCAATCTAACAGTCACCTCATCCCGCAAAAAATGAGCCCCTACCTGAGACAATCGCCCAAAAAATAAAAAAAACTGGCTCAGAATATGGAGACACTAAAACATCATTTTTTTTGTTTTAAAAAAGCTGTTATTGTGTAAAACTTACATAAAAAAAAAAAAAAAGTATACATATTTGGTATCGCCGCGTTCGTATCGACCGGCTCTATAAAAATATCACATGACCTAACCCCTCAGATGAACACAATAAAAAATAAAAACTGCTAAATAAACCATTTTTTGTCACCTTACATCACAAAAAGTGTAATAGCAAGTGATCAAAAAGTCACACGCACCCCAAAATAGTGCCAATAAAACTGTCATCTCATCCCGCAAAAATCATACCCTACCCAAGGTAATCGCCCAAAAACTGAAAAAATTATGGCTCTCAGACTATGGAAACACTAAAACATGATGTTTTTTGTTTCAAAAAAGAAATCATTGTGTAAAACTTACATAAATAAAAAAAAATATATACATATTAGGTATCGCCACATCCGTGACAACCTGGTCTATAAAAATATCACATGATCTAACCTGTCAGATAAATGTTGTAAATAAAAAATAAAAAACGGTGCCAAAACAGCTATTTCTTGTTACCTTGCCAAATATCATATGTACCCTAAACTAGTACCAACAAAACTGCCACCCTATCCCGTAGTTTCTAAAATGGGGTCAACGACGTTTATAAAATCTGTTTTGAATACCTTGAGGGGTGTAGTTTCTTAGATGGGGTCACTTTTATGGAGTTTCTACTCTAGGGGTGCATCAGGGGGGCTTCAAATGGGACATGGTGTCAAAAAAAAACAGTCCAGCAAAACCTGCCTTCCAAAAACCGTATGGCATTCCTTTCCTTCTGCGCCCTGCCGTGTGCCCGTACAGCGGTTTACGACCACATATGGGGTGTTTCTGTAAACTACAGAATCTGGGCCATATATATTGAGTTTGGTTTGGCTGTTAACCCTTGCTTTGTAACTGGAAAAAAATTATTGAAATGGAAAATCGGCTAAAAAAGTGAAATTTCGAAATTGTATCTCTATTTTCCATTAATTCTTGTGGAACACCTAAAGGGTTAACAAAGTTTGTAAAATCAGTTTTGAATACCTTGAGGGGTGTAGTTTATAGAATTGGGTGGTTTCTATTATGTAAGCCTCGCAAAGTGACTTCAGACCTGAACTGGTCCCTAAAAATTTGGTTTTTAAAAATTTCTGAAAAATTTCAAGATTTGCTTCTAAACCTCTAAGCCTTGTAACATCCCCAAAAAATAAAATATCATTCCCAAAATGATCCAAACATGAAGTAGACATATGGGGAATGTAAAGTAATAACTATTTTTGGAGGTATTACTATGTATTATAGAAGTAGAGAAATTGAAACTTGGAAATTTGCAATTTTGTTTCAAATTTTGGGTAAATTTGGTATTTTTTTATAAATAAAAATGAATTTTTTTGACTTCATTTTACCAGTGTAATGAAGTACAATATGTGATTAAAAAACAATCTCCGAATGGCTTGGATAAGTCAAAGCGTTTTAAAGTGATCACCACATAAAGTGACACTGGTCAGATTTGCAAAAAATGGCCAAGTCCTTAAAGGGCTTCTGTCACCCCACTAAAGTCATATTTTTTTTTTTTGGGCTAGTTAAATTACTTATCCTGCGACATATGAAAATATAATGGTGTTACTTACTTTGATTCAGCAGTTTCTTCTAAAAACGAACTTTTATAATATGTAAATTAGGTCTTCTATTTCGGTGATGTCATCGGCGCAGGCGCACTGAGGGAGTTCTGAGGAGGCGAGCCTCCTCATCTCAGAGCGCCTGCGCAGAATGAACACAGGCGCGCGATTTTTAAAATGCCGACAGGGCTGGCCGGAGGAGGAGATCCCGGCTGGCCCTGTCAATCAACACGACGAGGGGGCGGTTTTCTGCTGCTGCTACCAGCAAGTAGCCGCCCTACTTGCTGGTAGAGACCTAATTTACATATTATAAAAGTTCGTTTTTAGAAGAAACTGCTGAATCAAAGTAAGTAACACCATTATATTTTCATATATCGCAGGATAAGTAATTTAACTAGCCCAAAAAAAAAAAGACTTTAGTGGGGTGACAGAAGCCCTTTAAAGAGGACCTTTCATCAATATAATTTTAATAAACTAACACCCCTACCTAATAGTCCGGCATCCACTGATGTTCCCCCTTTTTTTTTTTTTTTAAATCGACCACCGAATGTAGAAATAATAGCCCCGTTTGTTCTGCTGCAGAACTTTAGCTCCTTCTGCCTGGCTGAGAGACGAGCGCTGTGATTGGCTGCGCTCTCAGCCAAGGCCCATAGCAAAGAAACTAGTTTAGCAACGCCCCATACAAAAAAGCGCTTGAGTGACAGGCGCTGCAGCAGAACAAACGGGGCTATTATTTCTACATTCGGTGGTCGATTTAAAAAAAAAAAAAAGGGGGGAACATCAGTGGATGCCGGACTATTAGGTAGGGGTGTTAGTTTATTAAAATTATATTGATGAAAGGTCCTCTTTAAGGTGAAATAGGGCTGAGTCCTTAAGGGGTTAAGGACTGAGCCATTTTTCACCTTAAGGACCAGACTGATTTTTGCAAATCTGACCAGTGTCACTTTATGTGGTGATCACTTTAAAACGCTTTGACTTATCCAAGCCATTCGGAGATTGTTTTTTAATCACATATTGTACTTCATGACACTGGTAAAGTGGAGTAAAAAAAAAATCTTTATTTATAAAAAAAATACCAAATTTACCAAAAATTAGCAAATTTCCAAGTTTAAATTTCTTTACTTCGATAATACATAGTAATACCTCCAAAAATAGTTAATAAATTACATTCCCCATATGTCTACTTCATGTTTGGATTATTTTGGGAATGACATTTTATTTTTTGGGGACGTTACAAGTTTAGAAGCAAATTTTTTTTTAGAAATTTTCAAAGACCCACAGTTCAGGTCTGAAGTCACTTTGTGAGGCTTCACATAATAGAAACCACCCAAAAATGACCCCATTCTAGAAACTACACACCTCAAGGTATTCAAAACTGATTTTACAAACTTTGTTAACCCTTTAGGTGTTCCACAAGAGTTAATGGCAAATGGAGATAACATTTCAGAATTTCAATCTTTTGGCAAATTTTCAATTTTTCCCCAGTAACAAAGCAAGGGTTAACAGTAGAGTTGAGCGAACACCTGGATGTTCGGGTTCGAGAAGTTCGACCGAACTTCCCGGAAATGTTCGGGTTCGGGATCCGAACCCGACCCGAACTTCGTCCCGAACCCCATTGAAGTCAATGGGGACCCGAACTTTTCGGCACTAAAAAGGCTGTAAAACAGCCCAGGAAAGGGCTAGAGGGCTGCAAAAGGCAGCAAAATGTAGTTAAATCCCCTGCAAACAAATGTGGATAGGGAAATGAATAAAAATAAATATAAAATAAATAAAAATTAACCAATATCAATTGGAGAGAGGTCCCATAGCAGAGAATCAGGCTTCATGTCAGCAGAGAATCAGTCTTCACGTCACCCAAAACCGGAACAGTCCATTGTCAGAGGAGAGAGGTCCCATAACAGAGAATCAGTCTTCATGTCATAGCAGAGAATCAGGCTTCATGTCATAGCAGAGAATCAGGCTTCACGTCACCCAACACTGGAACAGTCCATTGTCAGATATTTAGACCCAGGCAGAGGAGAGAGGTCCCATAGCAGAGATTCAGGCTTCATGTCAGCAGAGAATCAGTCTTCATGTCATAGCAGAGAATCATGCTTCACGTCACCCAACATTGGAACAGTCCATTGTCATATAATTTAGGCCCCGGCACCCAGACAGAGGAGAGAGGTCCCATAACATAGAATCTGGCTTCATGTCAGCAGAGAATCAGTCTTCATGTCATAGCAGAGAATCAGGCTTCATGTCACCCACCACTGGAACAGGCCACTGTCAGATATTTTTAGGCCCCGGCACCCAGACAGAGGAGAGAGGTCCCATAACAGAGATTCAGGCTTCATGTCAGCAGAGAATCAGTCTTCATGTCATAGCAGAGAATCAGGCTTCATGTCACCCACCACTGGAACAGGCCACTGTCAGATATTTTGAGGAGAGAGGTCCCATAGCAGAGAATCTGGCATCACGTCAGCAGAGAATCAGTCTCTTCATGTCATAGCAAAGAATCTGGCTTCATGTCAGCACAGAATCAGTCTCTTCATGCCATAGCAGAGAATCTGGCTTCATGTCAGACAGAATCAGTCTTCATGTCATAGCAGAGAATCAGGCTTCACGTCACCCACCACTGGAACAGGCCACTGTCACACATTTAGGCCCCGGCACCCAGACAGAGGAGAGCGGTCCCGTAACAGAGAATCTGGCCTTATGTCAGCACAGAATCTGTCTTCATGTTATAGCAGAGAATCAGGCTTCATGTCACCCACCACTGGAACAGGCCACTGTCAGATATTTTTAGGCCCCGGCACCCAGACAGAGGAGAGAGGTCTCATAACAGAGATTCAGGCTTCATGTCAGCAGAGAATCAGTCTTCATGTCATAGCAGAGAATCAGGCTTCATGTCACCCACCACTGGAACAGGCCACTGTCAGATATTTTTAGGCCCCGGCACCCAGACAGAGGAGAGGTTCATTCAACTTTGGGTTGCCCCGCAATATAATGGTAAAATGAAAATAAAAATAGGATTGAATGAGGAAGTGCCCTGGAGTACAATAATATATGGTTAAGGGGAGGTAGTTAATGTCTAATCTGCACAAGGGATGGACAGGTCCTGTGGGATCCATGCCTGGTTCATTTTTATGAACGTCAGCTTGTCCACATTGGCTGTAGACAGGCGGCTGCGTTTGTCTGTAATGACGCCCCCTGCCGTGCTGAATACACGTTCAGACAAAACGCTGGCCGCCGGGCAGGCCAGCACCTCCAAGGCATAAAAGGCTAGCTCTGGCCACGTGGACAATTTGGAGACCCAGAAGTTGAATGGGGCCGAACCATCAGTCAGTACGTGGAGGGGTGTGCACAGGTACTGTTCCACCATGTTAGTGAAATGTTGCCTCCTGCTAACACGTTCCGTATCAGGTGGTGGTGCAGTTAGCTGTGGCGTGGTGACAAAACTTTTCCACATCTCTGCCATGCTAACCCTGCCCTCAGAGGAGCTGGCCGTGACACAGCTGCGTTGGCGACCTCTTGCTCCTCCTCTGCCTTCGCCTTGGGCTTCCACTTGTTCCCCTGTGACATTTGGGAATGCTCTCAGTAGCGCGTCTACCAATGTGCGCTTGTACTCGCGCATCTTACTATCACGCTCCAGTGCAGGAAGTAAGATGGGCACATTGTCTTTGTACCGTGGATCCAACAGGGTGGCAAACCCAGTAGTCCGCACACGTTAAAATTTGGGCAACTCTGCTGTCGTTGCGCAGGCACTGCAGCATGTAGTCGCTCATGTGTGCCAGGCTGCCCAGAGGTAAGGACAAGCTGTCCTCTGTGGGAGGCGTATCGTCATCGTCCTGCGTTTCCCCCCAGCCACGCACCAGTGATGGGCCCGAGCTGCGTTGGGTGCCACCCCGCTGTGAACATGCTTCATCCTCATCCTCCTCCTCGTCCTCCAGTAGTGGGCCCTGTCTGGTCACATTTGTACCTGGCCTCTGCTGTTGCAAAAAACCTCCCTCTGAGTCACTTCGAAGAGACTGGCCTGAAAGTGCTAAAAATGACCCCTCTTCCTCCTCCTCTTCCTGGGCCACCTCCTCTTCCATCATCGCCCTAAGTGTTTTCTCAAGGAGACATAGAAGTGGTATTGTAACGCTGATAACGGCGTCATCGCCACTGGCCATGTTGGTGGAGTACTCGAAACAGCGCAACAGGGCACACAGGTCTCGCATGGAGGCCCAGTCATTGGTGGTGAAGTGGTGCTGTTCCGCAGTGCGACTGACCCGTGCGTGCTGCAGCTGAAACTCCACTATGGCCTGCTGCTGCTCGCACAGTCTGTCCAGCATGTGCAAGGTGGAGTTCCACCTGGTGGGCACGTCGCATATGAGGCGGTGAGCGGGAAGGCCGAAGTTACGATGTAGCGCAGACAGGCGAGCAGCGGCAGGATGTGAACGCCGGAAGCGTGAACAGACGGCCCGCACTTTATGCAGCAGCTCTGACATGTCGGGGTAGTTGCGAATGAACTTCTGCACCACCAAATTCAGCACATGCGCCAGGCAAGGGATGTGCGTCAAACCGGCTAGTCCCAGAGCTGCAACGAGATTTCGCCCATTATCGCACACCACCAGGCCGGGCTTGAGGCTCACCGGCAGCAACCACTCGTCGGTCTGTTGTTCTATACCCCACCACAACTCCTGTGCAGTTCGGGGCCTGTCCCCCAAACATATGAGTTTCAGAATGGCCTGCTGACGTTTACCCCGGGCTGTGCTGAAGTTGGTGGTGAAGGTGTGTGGCTGACTGGATGAGCAGGTGGAAGAAGAGGAGGAGGAAGCTGAGTAGTAGGAGGAGGAGACAGGAGGCAAAGAATGTTGCCCTGCGATCCTTGGCGGCGGAAGGACGTGCGCCAAACAGCTCTCCGCCTGGGGCCCAGCCGCCACTACATTTACCCAGAGTGCAGTTAGGGAGATATAGCGTCCCTGACCGTGCTTACTGGTCCACGTATCTGTGGTTAGGTGGACCTTGCCACAGATGGCGTTGCGCAGTGCACACTTGATTTTATCGGATACTTGGTTGTTCAGGGAAGGCACGGCTCTCTTGGAGAAGTAGTGCCGGCTGGGAACAACATACTGTGGGACAGCAAGCGACATGAGCTGTTTGAAGCTGTCTGTGTCCACCAGCCTGAATGACAGCATTTCATAGGCCAGTAGTTTAGAAATGCTGGCATTCAGGGCCACCCCACTAAAGTCATATTTTTTTTTTTTGGGCTAGTTAAATTACTTATCCTGCGACATATGAAAATATAATGGTGTTACTTACTTTGATTCAGCAGTTTCTTCTAAAAACGAACTTTTATAATATGTAAATTAGGTCTTCTATTTCGGTGATGTCATCGGCGCAGGCGCACTGAGGGAGTTCTGAGGAGGCGAGCCTCCTCATCTCAGAGCGCCTGCGCAGAATGAACACAGGCGCGCGATTTTTAAAAATGCCGACAGGGCTGGCCGGAGGAGGAGATCCCGGCTGGCCCTGTCAATCAACACGACGAGGGGGCGGTTTTCTGCTGCTGCTACCAGCAAGTAGCCGCCCTACTTGCTGGTAGAGACCTAATTTACATATTATAAAAGTTCGTTTTTAGAAGAAACTGCTGAATCAAAGTAAGTAACACCATTATATTTTCATATATCGCAGGATAAGTAATTTAACTAGCCCAAAAAAAAAAAGACTTTAGTGGGGTGACAGAAGCCCTTTAAAGAGGACCTTTCATCAATATAATTTTAATAAACTAACACCCCTACCTAATAGTCCGGCATCCACTGATGTTCCCCCTTTTTTTTTTTTTTAAATCGACCACCGAATGTAGAAATAATAGCCCCGTTTGTTCTGCTGCAGAACTTTAGCTCCTTCTGCCTGGCTGAGAGACGAGCGCTGTGATTGGCTGCGCTCTCAGCCAAGGCCCATAGCAAAGAAACTAGTTTAGCAACGCCCCATACAAAAAAGCGCTTGAGTGACAGGCGCTGCAGCAGAACAAACGGGGCTATTATTTCTACATTCGGTGGTCGATTTAAAAAAAAAAAAAAGGGGGGAACATCAGTGGATGCCGGACTATTAGGTAGGGGTGTTAGTTTATTAAAATTATATTGATGAAAGGTCCTCTTTAAGGTGAAATAGGGCTGAGTCCTTAAGGGGTTAAGGACTGAGCCATTTTTCACCTTAAGGACCAGACTGATTTTTGCAAATCTGACCAGTGTCACTTTATGTGGTGATCACTTTAAAACGCTTTGACTTATCCAAGCCATTCGGAGATTGTTTTTTAATCACATATTGTACTTCATGACACTGGTAAAGTGGAGTAAAAAAAAAATCTTTATTTATAAAAAAAATACCAAATTTACCAAAAATTAGCAAATTTCCAAGTTTAAATTTCTTTACTTCGATAATACATAGTAATACCTCCAAAAATAGTTAATAAATTACATTCCCCATATGTCTACTTCATGTTTGGATTATTTTGGGAATGACATTTTATTTTTTGGGGACGTTACAAGTTTAGAAGCAAATTTTTTTTTAGAAATTTTCAAAGACCCACAGTTCAGGTCTGAAGTCACTTTGTGAGGCTTCACATAATAGAAACCACCCAAAAATGACCCCATTCTAGAAACTACACACCTCAAGGTATTCAAAACTGATTTTACAAACTTTGTTAACCCTTTAGGTGTTCCACAAGAGTTAATGGCAAATGGAGATAACATTTCAGAATTTCAATCTTTTGGCAAATTTTCAATTTTTCCCCAGTAACAAAGCAAGGGTTAACAGTAGAGTTGAGCGAACACCTGGATGTTCGGGTTCGAGAAGTTCGACCGAACTTCCCGGAAATGTTCGGGTTCGGGATCCGAACCCGACCCGAACTTCGTCCCGAACCCCATTGAAGTCAATGGGGACCCGAACTTTTCGGCACTAAAAAGGCTGTAAAACAGCCCAGGAAAGGGCTAGAGGGCTGCAAAAGGCAGCAAAATGTAGTTAAATCCCCTGCAAACAAATGTGGATAGGGAAATGAATAAAAATAAATATAAAATAAATAAAAATTAACCAATATCAATTGGAGAGAGGTCCCATAGCAGAGAATCAGGCTTCATGTCAGCAGAGAATCAGTCTTCATGTCATAGCAGAGAATCAGGCTTCACGTCACCCAAAACCGGAACAGTCCATTGTCAGAGGAGAGAGGTCCCATAACAGAGAATCAGTCTTCATGTCATAGCAGAGAATCAGGCTTCATGTCATAGCAGAGAATCAGGCTTCACGTCACCCACCACTGGAACAGTCCATTGTCAGATATTTAGACCCAGGCAGAGGAGAGAGGTCCCATAGCAGAGATTCAGGCTTCATGTCAGCAGAGAATCAGTCTTCATGTCATAGCAGAGAATCATGCTTCACGTCACCCAACATTGGAACAGTCCATTGTCATATAATTTAGGCCCCGGCACCCAGACAGAGGAGAGAGGTCCCATAACATAGAATCTGGCTTCATGTCAGCAGAGAATCAGTCTTCATGTCATAGCAGAGAATCAGGCTTCATGTCACCCACCACTGGAACAGGCCACTGTCAGATATTTTTAGGCCCCGGCACCCAGACAGAGGAGAGAGGTCCCATAACAGAGATTCAGGCTTCATGTCAGCAGAGAATCAGTCTTCATGTCATAGCAGAGAATCAGGCTTCATGTCACCCACCACTGGAACAGGCCACTGTCAGATATTTTGAGGAGAGAGGTCCCATAGCAGAGAATCTGGCATCACGTCAGCAGAGAATCAGTCTCTTCATGTCATAGCAAAGAATCTGGCTTCATGTCAGCACAGAATCAGTCTCTTCATGCCATAGCAGAGAATCTGGCTTCATGTCAGACAGAATCAGTCTTCATGTCATAGCAGAGAATCAGGCTTCACGTCACCCACCACTGGAACAGGCCACTGTCACACATTTAGGCCCCGGCACCCAGACAGAGGAGAGCGGTCCCGTAACAGAGAATCTGGCCTTATGTCAGCACAGAATCTGTCTTCATGTTATAGCAGAGAATCAGGCTTCATGTCACCCACCACTGGAACAGGCCACTGTCAGATATTTTTAGGCCCCGGCACCCAGACAGAGGAGAGAGGTCTCATAACAGAGATTCAGGCTTCATGTCAGCAGAGAATCAGTCTTCATGTCATAGCAGAGAATCAGGCTTCATGTCACCCACCACTGGAACAGGCCACTGTCAGATATTTTTAGGCCCCGGCACCCAGACAGAGGAGAGGTTCATTCAACTTTGGGTTGCCCCGCAATATAATGGTAAAATGAAAATAAAAATAGGATTGAATGAGGAAGTGCCCTGGAGTACAATAATATATGGTTAAGGGGAGGTAGTTAATGTCTAATCTGCACAAGGGATGGACAGGTCCTGTGGGATCCATGCCTGGTTCATTTTTATGAACGTCAGCTTGTCCACATTGGCTGTAGACAGGCGGCTGCGTTTGTCTGTAATGACGCCCCCTGCCGTGCTGAATACACGTTCAGACAAAACGCTGGCCGCCGGGCAGGCCAGCACCTCCAAGGCATAAAAGGCTAGCTCTGGCCACGTGGACAATTTGGAGACCCAGAAGTTGAATGGGGCCGAACCATCAGTCAGTACGTGGAGGGGTGTGCACAGGTACTGTTCCACCATGTTAGTGAAATGTTGCCTCCTGCTAACACGTTCCGTATCAGGTGGTGGTGCAGTTAGCTGTGGCGTGGTGACAAAACTTTTCCACATCTCTGCCATGCTAACCCTGCCCTCAGAGGAGCTGGCCGTGACACAGCTGCGTTGGCGACCTCTTGCTCCTCCTCTGCCTTCGCCTTGGGCTTCCACTTGTTCCCCTGTGACATTTGGGAATGCTCTCAGTAGCGCGTCTACCAATGTGCGCTTGTACTCGCGCATCTTACTATCACGCTCCAGTGCAGGAAGTAAGATGGGCACATTGTCTTTGTACCGTGGATCCAACAGGGTGGCAAACCCAGTAGTCCGCACACGTTAAAATTTGGGCAACTCTGCTGTCGTTGCGCAGGCACTGCAGCATGTAGTCGCTCATGTGTGCCAGGCTGCCCAGAGGTAAGGACAAGCTGTCCTCTGTGGGAGGCGTATCGTCATCGTCCTGCGTTTCCCCCCAGCCACGCACCAGTGATGGGCCCGAGCTGCGTTGGGTGCCACCCCGCTGTGAACATGCTTCATCCTCATCCTCCTCCTCGTCCTCCAGTAGTGGGCCCTGTCTGGCCACATTTGTACCTGGCCTCTGCTGTTGCAAAAAACCTCCCTCTGAGTCACTTCGAAGAGACTGGCCTGAAAGTGCTAAAAATGACCCCTCTTCCTCCTCCTCTTCCTGGGCCACCTCCTCTTCCATCATCGCCCTAAGTGTTTTCTCAAGGAGACATAGAAGTGGTATTGTAACGCTGATAACGGCGTCATCGCCACTGGCCATGTTGGTGGAGTACTCGAAACAGCGCAACAGGGCACACAGGTCTCGCATGGAGGCCCAGTCATTGGTGGTGAAGTGGTGCTGTTCCGCAGTGCGACTGACCCGTGCGTGCTGCAGCTGAAACTCCACTATGGCCTGCTGCTGCTCGCACAGTCTGTCCAGCATGTGCAAGGTGGAGTTCCACCTGGTGGGCACGTCGCATATGAGGCGGTGAGCGGGAAGGCCGAAGTTACGATGTAGCGCAGACAGGCGAGCAGCGGCAGGATGTGAATGCCGGAAGCGTGAACAGACGGCCCGCACTTTATGCAGCAGCTCTGACATGTCGGGGTAGTTGCGAATGAACTTCTGCACCACCAAATTCAGCACATGCGCCAGGCAAGGGATGTGCGTCAAACCGGCTAGTCCCAGAGCTGCAACGAGATTTCGCCCATTATCGCACACCACCAGGCCGGGCTTGAGGCTCACCGGCAGCAACCACTCGTCGGTCTGTTGTTCTATACCCCACCACAACTCCTGTGCAGTTCGGGGCCTGTCCCCCAAACATATGAGTTTCAGAATGGCCTGCTGACGTTTACCCCGGGCTGTGCTGAAGTTGGTGGTGAAGGTGTGTGGCTGACTGGATGAGCAGGTGGAAGAAGAGGAGGAGGAAGCTGAGTAGTAGGAGGAGGAGACAGGAGGCAAAGAATGTTGCCCTGCGATCCTTGGCGGCGGAAGGACGTGCGCCAAACAGCTCTCCGCCTGGGGCCCAGCCGCCACTACATTTACCCAGAGTGCAGTTAGGGAGATATAGCGTCCCTGACCGTGCTTACTGGTCCACGTATCTGTGGTTAGGTGGACCTTGCCACAGATGGCGTTGCGCAGTGCACACTTGATTTTATCGGATACTTGGTTGTTCAGGGAAGGCACGGCTCTCTTGGAGAAGTAGTGCCGGCTGGGAACAACATACTGTGGGACAGCAAGCGACATGAGCTGTTTGAAGCTGTCTGTGTCCACCAGCCTGAATGACAGCATTTCATAGGCCAGTAGTTTAGAAATGCTGGCATTCAGGGCCACCCCACTAAAGTCATATTTTTTTTTTTTGGGCTAGTTAAATTACTTATCCTGCGACATATGAAAATATAATGGTGTTACTTACTTTGATTCAGCAGTTTCTTCTAAAAACGAACTTTTATAATATGTAAATTAGGTCTTCTATTTCGGTGATGTCATCGGCGCAGGCGCACTGAGGGAGTTCTGAGGAGGCGAGCCTCCTCATCTCAGAGCGCCTGCGCAGAATGAACACAGGCGCGCGATTTTTAAAAATGCCGACAGGGCTGGCCGGAGGAGGAGATCCCGGCTGGCCCTGTCAATCAACACGACGAGGGGGGCGGTTTTCTGCTGCTGCTACCAGCAAGTAGCCGCCCTACTTGCTGGTAGAGACCTAATTTACATATTATAAAAGTTCGTTTTTAGAAGAAACTGCTGAATCAAAGTAAGTAACACCATTATATTTTCATATATCGCAGGATAAGTAATTTAACTAGCCCAAAAAAAAAAAGACTTTAGTGGGGTGACAGAAGCCCTTTAAAGAGGACCTTTCATCAATATAATTTTAATAAACTAACACCCCTACCTAATAGTCCGGCATCCACTGATGTTCCCCCTTTTTTTTTTTTTTAAATCGACCACCGAATGTAGAAATAATAGCCCCGTTTGTTCTGCTGCAGAACTTTAGCTCCTTCTGCCTGGCTGAGAGACGAGCGCTGTGATTGGCTGCGCTCTCAGCCAAGGCCCATAGCAAAGAAACTAGTTTAGCAACGCCCCATACAAAAAAGCGCTTGAGTGACAGGCGCTGCAGCAGAACAAACGGGGCTATTATTTCTACATTCGGTGGTCGATTTAAAAAAAAAAAAAAGGGGGGAACATCAGTGGATGCCGGACTATTAGGTAGGGGTGTTAGTTTATTAAAATTATATTGATGAAAGGTCCTCTTTAAGGTGAAATAGGGCTGAGTCCTTAAGGGGTTAAGGACTGAGCCATTTTTCACCTTAAGGACCAGACTGATTTTTGCAAATCTGACCAGTGTCACTTTATGTGGTGATCACTTTAAAACGCTTTGACTTATCCAAGCCATTCGGAGATTGTTTTTTAATCACATATTGTACTTCATGACACTGGTAAAGTGGAGTAAAAAAAAAATCTTTATTTATAAAAAAAATACCAAATTTACCAAAAATTAGCAAATTTCCAAGTTTAAATTTCTTTACTTCGATAATACATAGTAATACCTCCAAAAATAGTTAATAAATTACATTCCCCATATGTCTACTTCATGTTTGGATTATTTTGGGAATGACATTTTATTTTTTGGGGACGTTACAAGTTTAGAAGCAAATTTTTTTTTAGAAATTTTCAAAGACCCACAGTTCAGGTCTGAAGTCACTTTGTGAGGCTTCACATAATAGAAACCACCCAAAAATGACCCCATTCTAGAAACTACACACCTCAAGGTATTCAAAACTGATTTTACAAACTTTGTTAACCCTTTAGGTGTTCCACAAGAGTTAATGGCAAATGGAGATAACATTTCAGAATTTCAATCTTTTGGCAAATTTTCAATTTTTCCCCAGTAACAAAGCAAGGGTTAACAGTAGAGTTGAGCGAACACCTGGATGTTCGGGTTCGAGAAGTTCGACCGAACTTCCCGGAAATGTTCGGGTTCGGGATCCGAACCCGACCCGAACTTCGTCCCGAACCCCATTGAAGTCAATGGGGACCCGAACTTTTCGGCACTAAAAAGGCTGTAAAACAGCCCAGGAAAGGGCTAGAGGGCTGCAAAAGGCAGCAAAATGTAGTTAAATCCCCTGCAAACAAATGTGGATAGGGAAATGAATAAAAATAAATATAAAATAAATAAAAATTAACCAATATCAATTGGAGAGAGGTCCCATAGCAGAGAATCAGGCTTCATGTCAGCAGAGAATCAGTCTTCATGTCATAGCAGAGAATCAGGCTTCACGTCACCCAAAACCGGAACAGTCCATTGTCAGAGGAGAGAGGTCCCATAACAGAGAATCAGTCTTCATGTCATAGCAGAGAATCAGGCTTCATGTCATAGCAGAGAATCAGGCTTCACGTCACCCAACACTGGAACAGTCCATTGTCAGATATTTAGACCCAGGCAGAGGAGAGAGGTCCCATAGCAGAGATTCAGGCTTCATGTCAGCAGAGAATCAGTCTTCATGTCATAGCAGAGAATCATGCTTCACGTCACCCAACATTGGAACAGTCCATTGTCATATAATTTAGGCCCCGGCACCCAGACAGAGGAGAGAGGTCCCATAACATAGAATCTGGCTTCATGTCAGCAGAGAATCAGTCTTCATGTCATAGCAGAGAATCAGGCTTCATGTCACCCACCACTGGAACAGGCCACTGTCAGATATTTTTAGGCCCCGGCACCCAGACAGAGGAGAGAGGTCCCATAACAGAGATTCAGGCTTCATGTCAGCAGAGAATCAGTCTTCATGTCATAGCAGAGAATCAGGCTTCATGTCACCCACCACTGGAACAGGCCACTGTCAGATATTTTGAGGAGAGAGGTCCCATAGCAGAGAATCTGGCATCACGTCAGCAGAGAATCAGTCTCTTCATGTCATAGCAAAGAATCTGGCTTCATGTCAGCACAGAATCAGTCTCTTCATGCCATAGCAGAGAATCTGGCTTCATGTCAGACAGAATCAGTCTTCATGTCATAGCAGAGAATCAGGCTTCACGTCACCCACCACTGGAACAGGCCACTGTCACACATTTAGGCCCCGGCACCCAGACAGAGGAGAGCGGTCCCGTAACAGAGAATCTGGCCTTATGTCAGCACAGAATCTGTCTTCATGTTATAGCAGAGAATCAGGCTTCATGTCACCCACCACTGGAACAGGCCACTGTCAGATATTTTTAGGCCCCGGCACCCAGACAGAGGAGAGAGGTCTCATAACAGAGATTCAGGCTTCATGTCAGCAGAGAATCAGTCTTCATGTCATAGCAGAGAATCAGGCTTCATGTCACCCACCACTGGAACAGGCCACTGTCAGATATTTTTAGGCCCCGGCACCCAGACAGAGGAGAGGTTCATTCAACTTTGGGTTGCCCCGCAATATAATGGTAAAATGAAAATAAAAATAGGATTGAATGAGGAAGTGCCCTGGAGTACAATAATATATGGTTAAGGGGAGGTAGTTAATGTCTAATCTGCACAAGGGATGGACAGGTCCTGTGGGATCCATGCCTGGTTCATTTTTATGAACGTCAGCTTGTCCACATTGGCTGTAGACAGGCGGCTGCGTTTGTCTGTAATGACGCCCCCTGCCGTGCTGAATACACGTTCAGACAAAACGCTGGCCGCCGGGCAGGCCAGCACCTCCAAGGCATAAAAGGCTAGCTCTGGCCACGTGGACAATTTGGAGACCCAGAAGTTGAATGGGGCCGAACCATCAGTCAGTACGTGGAGGGGTGTGCACAGGTACTGTTCCACCATGTTAGTGAAATGTTGCCTCCTGCTAACACGTTCCGTATCAGGTGGTGGTGCAGTTAGCTGTGGCGTGGTGACAAAACTTTTCCACATCTCTGCCATGCTAACCCTGCCCTCAGAGGAGCTGGCCGTGACACAGCTGCGTTGGCGACCTCTTGCTCCTCCTCTGCCTTCGCCTTGGGCTTCCACTTGTTCCCCTGTGACATTTGGGAATGCTCTCAGTAGCGCGTCTACCAATGTGCGCTTGTACTCGCGCATCTTACTATCACGCTCCAGTGCAGGAAGTAAGATGGGCACATTGTCTTTGTACCGTGGATCCAACAGGGTGGCAAACCCAGTAGTCCGCACACGTTAAAATTTGGGCAACTCTGCTGTCGTTGCGCAGGCACTGCAGCATGTAGTCGCTCATGTGTGCCAGGCTGCCCAGAGGTAAGGACAAGCTGTCCTCTGTGGGAGGCGTATCGTCATCGTCCTGCGTTTCCCCCCAGCCACGCACCAGTGATGGGCCCGAGCTGCGTTGGGTGCCACCCCGCTGTGAACATGCTTCATCCTCATCCTCCTCCTCGTCCTCCAGTAGTGGGCCCTGTCTGGCCACATTTGTACCTGGCCTCTGCTGTTGCAAAAAACCTCCCTCTGAGTCACTTCGAAGAGACTGGCCTGAAAGTGCTAAAAATGACCCCTCTTCCTCCTCCTCTTCTTCCACCTCCTCTTCCATCATCGCCCTAAGTGTTTTCTCAAGGAGACATAGAAGTGGTATTGTAACGCTGATAACGGCGTCATCGCCACTGGCCATGTTGGTGGAGTACTCGAAACAGCGCAACAGGGCACACAGGTCTCGCATGGAGGCCCAGTCATTGGTGGTGAAGTGGTGCTGTTCCGCAGTGCGACTGACCCGTGCGTGCTGCAGCTGAAACTCCACTATGGCCTGCTGCTGCTCGCACAGTCTGTCCAGCATGTGCAAGGTGGAGTTCCACCTGGTGGGCACGTCGCATATGAGGCGGTGAGCGGGAAGGCCGAAGTTACGATGTAGCGCAGACAGGCGAGCAGCGGCAGGATGTGAACGCCGGAAGCGTGAACAGACGGCCCGCACTTTATGCAGCAGCTCTGACATGTCGGGGTAGTTGCGAATGAACTTCTGCACCACCAAATTCAGCACATGCGCCAGGCAAGGGATGTGCGTCAAACCGGCTAGTCCCAGAGCTGCAACGAGATTTCGCCCATTATCGCACACCACCAGGCCGGGCTTGAGGCTCACCGGCAGCAACCACTCGTCGGTCTGTTGTTCTATACCCCACCACAACTCCTGTGCAGTTCGGGGCCTGTCCCCCAAACATATGAGTTTCAGAATGGCCTGCTGACGTTTACCCCGGGCTGTGCTGAAGTTGGTGGTGAAGGTGTGTGGCTGACTGGATGAGCAGGTGGAAGAAGAGGAGGAGGAAGCTGAGTAGTAGGAGGAGGAGACAGGAGGCAAAGAATGTTGCCCTGCGATCCTTGGCGGCGGAAGGACGTGCGCCAAACAGCTCTCCGCCTGGGGCCCAGCCGCCACTACATTTACCCAGAGTGCAGTTAGGGAGATATAGCGTCCCTGACCGTGCTTACTGGTCCACGTATCTGTGGTTAGGTGGACCTTGCCACAGATGGCGTTGCGCAGTGCACACTTGATTTTATCGGATACTTGGTTGTTCAGGGAAGGCACGGCTCTCTTGGAGAAGTAGTGCCGGCTGGGAACAACATACTGTGGGACAGCAAGCGACATGAGCTGTTTGAAGCTGTCTGTGTCCACCAGCCTGAATGACAGCATTTCATAGGCCAGTAGTTTAGAAATGCTGGCATTCAGGGCCAGGGATCGAGGGTGGCTAGGTGGGAATTTACGCTTTCTCTCAAATGTTTGTGAGATGGAGAGCTGAACGCTGCCGTGTGACATGGTTGAGATGCTTGGTGACGCAGGTGGTGGTGTTGGTGGTACATCCCATGTTTGCTGGGCGGCAGGTGCTAAAGTTCCTCCAGAGGCGGAGGAAGAGGCCGAGGCGGCAGCAGCAGAAGAGATAGCAGGGGGAGCCTGAATGACTTCCTTGTTTTTAAGGTGTTTACTCCACTGCAGTTCATGCTTTGCATGCAAGTGCCTGGTCATGCAGGTTGTGCTAAGGTTCAGAACGTTAATGCCTCGCTTCAGGCTCTGATGGCACAGCGTGCAAACCACTCGGGTCTTGTCGTCAGCACATTGTTTGAAGAAGTGCCATGCCAGGGAACTCCTTGAAGCTGCCTTTGGGGTGCTCGGTCCCAGATGGCGGCGGTCAGTAGCAGGCGGAGTCTCTTGGCGGCGGGTGTTCTGCTTTTGCCCACTGCTCCCTCTTTTGCTACACTGTTGGCTCAGTCTCACCACTGCCTCTTCCTCCGAACTGTGAAAGTCAGTGGCACGACCTTCATTCCATGTGGGGTCTAGGACCTCATCGTCTCCTGCATCGTCTTCCACCCAGTCTTGACCACTGACCTCCTGTTCAGTCTGCACACTGCAGAAAGACGCAGCAGTTGGCACCTGTGTTTCGTCATCATCAGAGACGTGCTGAGGTGGTATTCCCATGTCCTCATCATCAGGAAACATAAGTGGTTGTGCGTTAGTGCATTCTATCTCTTCCACCCCTGGGGAAGGGCTAGGTGGATGCCCTTGGGAAACCCTGCCAGCAGAGTCTTCAAACAGCATAAGAGACTGCTGCATAACTTGAGGCTCAGACAGTTTCCCTGATATGCATGGGGGTGATGTGACAGACTGATGAGCTTGGTTTTCATGCGCCATCTGTGCGCTTTCTGCAGAAGACTGGGTGGGAGATAATGTGAACGTGCTGGATCCACTGTCGGCCACCCAATTGACTAATGCCTGTACCTGCTCAGGCCTTACCATCCTTAGAACGGCATTGGGCCCCACAAAATATCGCTGTAAATTCTGCTGGCTACTGGGACCTGAGGTAGTTGGTTCACTAGGACGTGTGGCTGTGGCAGAACGGCCACGTCCTCTCCCAGCACCAGAGGGTCCACTAACACCACCACGACCATGTCCACGTCCGTGTCCCTTACTAGATGTTTTCCTCATTGTTACCGTTCACCACAATAAGAAAAATATTATTTGGCCCAATGTATTGAATTCAAATTCAGGCCTTGTTTTACAGACACCTAACACTATCTGGCTATCTATTTAGGTACTGTATTACACTAATACAGGCACAGCAGTAATGACAGATTTAGCTGAATATAAATTTGAGGCCTATTATTTAGGCGCTGGGTGACAGGTATACGTTTATGGACAGAATTAGACTTGGATCTGCACAGTAGCGTGTGTGTGTGAAGTTATTGAGAATTACCCTATCAGCACCTTGAATCTAATATACCCTTTTAGGGATAGATTTAAAGTAGGCCTGATACAGCAGAAACCACTAATTTAGAGAATTGCAAAACTGGGAATTGTATTTCAACCCAGAACAAAAACTGTGCTTTGACGACACTAAATAACTTGACCAGCTAAAGCAATAATGACAGATTTGGATGAATATAAATTTGAGGCCTATCTTTTAGGCGCTGGGTGACAGGTATACGTTTACACACAGAATTAGACTTGGAATTGCACTGTAGCGTGTGTGTGAAGTTATTGAGAATTACCCTATCAGCACCTTGAATCTTATATACCCTTTTAGGGATAGATTTAAAGTAGGCCTGATACAGCAGAAACCACTAATTTAGAGAATTGCAAAATTAGGAATTGTATTTCAACCCTGAACAAAAATATATCCTTTGCCAGACAGCAGACAGTATTACAATTGGCTGGCCACAGCTGAAACACCAGATTTAGGGTACTGCTATTTTGGCAATTTTATTTCACCCCTCAATAAAATAGCAAGCACAGCCAAGCCCCATATGTATGATATAGCCAAAAAATAACCACACTATTGATGGTTAAATGTACTTGGTGTGACAGCTTGCCCCATATGTAGGATATAGCCAAAAAACAACCACACTATTGATGGTTAAATGAACTTAGTGACAGGCTCAGCTTGCCCCTGATGTAGTATTTGGCCAAAAAATAACCACACTATTGATGGTTAAATGCACTTGATGTCAGCTTGACCCTGATGTAGGATATAGCCAAAAAATAACCACACTATTGATGGTTAAATGCACTTGGTGACAGGCTCAGCTTGCCCCTGATGTAGTATATGGCCAAAAAATAACCACACTATTGATGGTTAAATGCACTTGATGACAGCTTGACCCTGATGTAGGATATAGCCCAAAAATAACCACACTATTGATGGTTAAATGTACTTGGTGGCAGCTTGTGCTGGCGCACCACAAGACACAAAATGGCCGACAATCAACCCAGAAAAAAGTGAATGAAAAACGCTCTGGGCAGCCTAAAAACAGTGAGCAATTGAATAGCAGCAGTTCAATGATCCACAGCTGTAGATCGATCACTGAATGAAGTCTTTTGGAGGAGTTAATCACTGCCTAATCTCGCCCTAACGTCGCAGCTGCAACCTCTCCCTACACTTGTAACAGCAGAGTGACGTGCAGCGCTACGTGACTCAAGCTTATATAGAGGCTGGGTCACATGCTGCACTGGCCAATCACAGCCATGCCAATAGTAGGCATGGCTGTGATGGCCTCTTGGGGCAAGTAGTATGACGCTTGTTGATTGGCTGCTTTGCAGCCTTTCAAAAAGCACCGAACCCGGACTTTTACGAAAATATACAGTTCGGGTTCGCTCATCCCTAGTTAACAGCCAAACAAAACTCAATATTTATTGCCCTGATTCTGTAGTTTGCAGAAAAACCCCATATGTGGCCGTACTGTACGGGCACACTGTAGGGCGTAGAGGGAAAGGAGCGCCGTGTGGTTTTTAGAAGGCAGATTTTGCTGGACTGGTTTATTTACACCATGTCCCATTTGAAGACCCCCTGATGCACCCCTAGAGTAGAAACTCCATAAAAGTGACCCCATTTTGGAACCATAAGAAAAGGTGGCAGTTTTGTTGGGACTATTTTTAGGGTACATATGATTGTTGGTTTTGTGAGGCAAGGTTACCAAAAATAGAAATTCTGAAATTTCATCTCCATTTGCAATAAACTGTTGAGGAACACCTAAAGGGTTAATACATTTTGTAAAATCAGTTTGAATACCTTGAGGGGTGTAGTTTCTTAGATGGGGTCACTTTTATAGAGTTTCTACTCTAGGGGTGCATCAGGGGTTCTTCAAATGGGACATAGTGGCAAAAAAAAAAAAAAAAGGCCATCAAAATCTGCCTTCCTGAAACCATACGGCGTTCCTTTCGTTCTGCGCCCTGCCGTTTGGTCATACAGCTGTTTACAACCACATATGGGGTGTTTATGTAAACTGCAGAATCAGGGTAATAAATAAGTTTTGTTTGGCTGTTAACCCTTGCTTTGTTACTGGAAAAACGGATTCAAATGGAAAATTTGCCAAAAAATTGCTATTTTGGCACAGTTTTTATTTAATTTTTTTGACCGTGTTCATCTGAGGGGTTAGGTCATGGGGTATTTTTATAGAGCAGATTCTTACGGATGCAGCGATACCTAATATGTCAACTTTTTTGTTTATTTTAGTTTTACAAAATATTAAAAAAATATATTCACTGCTCAAAAAAATAAAGGGAACACAAAAATAACACATCCTAGATCTGAGTTAATTAAATATTCTTCTGAAATACTTTGTTCTTTACATAGTTGAATGTGCTGACAACAAAATCACACAAAAATAAAAAAATGGAAATCAAATTTTTCAACCCATGGAGGTCTGGATTTGGAGTTACACTCAAAATTAAAGTGGAAAAACACACTACAGGCTGATCCAACTTTGATGTAATGTCCTTAAAACAAGTCAAAATGAGGCTCAGTTGTGTGTGTGGCCTCCACGTGCCTGTATGACCTCCCTACAACGCCTGTGCATGCTCCTGATGAGGTGGCGGACGGTCTCCTGAGGGATCTCCTCCCAGACCTGGACTAAAGCATCTGCCAACTCCTGGACAATCTGTGGTGCAACGTGACGTTGGTGGATAGAGCGAGACATGATGTCCCAGATGTGCTCAATTGGATTCAGGTCTGGGGAACGGGCGGACCAGTCCATAGCATCAATGCCTTCTTCTTGCAGGAACTGCTGACACACTCCAGCCACATGAGGTCTAGCATTGTCTTGCATTAGGAGGAACCCAGGGCCAACCGCACCAGCATATGGTCTCACAAGGGGTCTGAGGATCTCATCTCGGTACCTAATGGCAGTCAGGCTACCTCTGGCGAGCACATGGAGGGCTGTGCGGCCCTCCAAAGAAATGCCACCCCACACCATTACTGACCCAATGCCAAACCGGTCATGCTGGAGGATGTTGCAGGCAGCAGAACGTTCTCCACGGCGTCTCCAGACTCTGTCACGTCTGTCACATGTGCTCAGTGTGAACCTGCTTTCATCTGTGAAGAGCACAGGGCGCCAGTGGCGAATTTGCCAATCTTGGTGTTCTCTGGCAAATGCCAAACGTCCTGCACGGTGTTGGGCTGTAAGCACAACCCCCACCTGTGGACGTCGGGCCCTCATATCACCCTCATGGAGTCTGTTTCTGACCGTTTGAGCAGACACATGCACATTTGTGGCCTGCTAGAGGTCATTTTGCAGGGCTCTGGCAGTGCTCCTCCTGTTCCTCCTTGCACAAAGGCGGAGGTAGCGGTCCTGCTGCTGGGTTGTTGCCCTCCTACGGCCTCCTCCACATCTCCTGATGTACTGGCCTGTCTCCTGGTAACGCCTCCATGCTCTGGACACTACGCTGACAGACACAGCAAAACTTCTTGCCACAGCTCGCATTGATGTGCCATCCTGGATAAGCTGCACTACCTGAGCCACTTGTGTGGGTTGTAGACTCCGTCTCATGCTACCACTAGAGTGAAAGTACCGCCAGCATTCAAAAGTGACCAAAACATCAGCCAGGAAGCATAGGAAATGAGAAGTGGTCTGTGGTTACCACCTGCAGAACCACTCCTTTATTGGGGGTGTCTTGCTAATTGCCTATAATTTCCACCTGTTGTCTATCCCATTTGCACAACAGCATGTGAAATTGATTGTCAGTGTTGCTTCCTAAGTGGACAGTTTGATTTCACAGAAGTGTGATTGACCTGGAGTTACATTGTGTTGTTTAAGTGTTCCCTTTATTTTTTTGAGCAGTGTATTTTATTTGTTTTTAGTGTCTCAAGTCTGAGAACCATAGTTTTTTTTCAATTGTCAGTGGCCAAATGGAATTAAAATTGGGGAAGGGGATTATAAATTTAGTACTCCATGGAAGTGTGGTACTCCCTGAAGCAACAGTCAATGCAGAGGTCCGGATGATCGGGGCACGTGTCACACTGAGTGGTGGTGTCCTTCCGTATCCCCCTCCTGTGACACACTCTGCACCTTTTTTGGTTCCATCCCTTCTTTCCAGTATGGGGGACCACACCTGGAAAGTGTTGGCCAGGGACGATCCGGGGCGCCTCCAGTTCCCGAGGTACTCCGGCCTGCTCTTTCCCGGTCAGAAAAGATCAGGGCCTTGAGGACTGCCTCATAGAACTGGAGGAATTTAACTGTGTTGCCAGCGCTCCAGGACAGTACAAAAGAGTTGTACAAGACAACCTGTACCAAGTAGACCGCAACTTTTTTGTACCATGCCCGGGTTTAGCGCATGGCATTATATGGCTTCAGAACTTGATCAGAGAGATCAACTCCTCCCATATACCGATTGTAGTCGACGATACAAATGGGCTTGAGGACCGTTGCCGCGGTACCTTGCACAGGGACAGGGGTGACGCCGTTACCGTGAATTGTGGACAGTACAAGGACATCCCTCTTGTCCTTATATCAGACCAGCAACAGGTTTCCACTGGTAAGGGCACGGGTCTGGAGGGGGTAGGTACCTGGAGGGGGTGGGTAGGGAGGCCGCATTGATTTTTCCGCATGGTCCCACATGCGGACGTGGATCTGGCAGCGAGGGACTGGAACAAGGGGATTCTAGTATAAAAGTTATCCACGTACAGGTGGTAACCTTTATTTAGCAGTGGGTGCATAAGGTCCCACACAAGTTTCCCGCTAACACCCAGAGTGGGGGGACATTCTGGGGGTTCAATACGTGAATCTCGCCCCTCATACCAGGGCTGAGGAGTCGGAGGCAATTTTGGGTACCTGGAGTCGGAGTAGGCAAAAATGAACCGACTCCGACTCCTACTAAATTTAAATTGGAATAAAATTTTTTAAAAAAGCAAGTTTTAAATGTCCCAATTCACAAAAAGTTATAATTAATTACTTCTCTACTGTAAGAATAAAGGCCAATGCATGCAGTGCGTCACGTTACCGCAAAACGAACACGTTAAGGGACCATGAAGAAGCATGCTTTTCATATGCTTCACTATATGGCACGCAACGCACAGTTAAGGAGCGGCAATACTTATACTTTCCATTGTGTTGTGTTCCGCTGTTACAGGGAAAGCAACGCCCATGGTTAACCTAGCCTCTCACTGATAACTGATTAAAGGAGGACCTTTCACTACAATAAAAAATCTAAACTACAGGTAAGCATACAGACATGGAGAGCTCAGGGATCTCCCTACACTTACTATTATCCCTGGGCACCGATCCGTTCTCCCGGTATCTGCAGATTTTCGCCTCAACTGGGAGGAGCCTGCCGACGTCCCCTTCTCCCAGGCTGTAGCGCTGGTCAATCGCAGTGCTTTTTTTTTTTTTCTCTCAGGCTATGAGCTGAGCGCTGCAATTGGCCAGCACTCCAGCCTGGGAGAAGAAGACGCGGACAGGCTCCTCCCAGTTGAGCCGAAAATCTGCAGATACCGGAGCCTATACCTACCGGGAGAACGGAGCGGCGCCCAGGGATAATAGTAAGTGCAGGGAGATCCCTGGGCGCCGCTCTCCATGTCTGTATGCTTAGTTTAGATTTTTTATTGTAGTGAAAGGTCCTCTTTAAGTAAATATGTTTTTTGCAGGACTAGAGACGCTTGTATAAGTGACGGGAATGGATAGTCAATAGTTCAAGACTGAAGCTGTAAACCATTTAAAAAACTGCTGTCATTCAGCTAAGGCTATAAAAACTTGTAAACTCAGATTGTTAGCTTAAACTTTAAACATGACTATGGGATTCTACTAGGGAAATCATGTTTTAAAATAAATGCCCCTTCCTGGATCCTCCCACTGCCCTATCTTCAGCAGAAGATCAGCACACAAAGGAGAAGGCAGCAGCTTCTGCCCAACTACCTCTCTCTGCTATAAGAGCTTAGAAGAACTTGGTGGAACAGCTGTATGTTGCCTTTCTTTCCTTCAAGGAATGTATTAAATACATTTGCATATTAAATACAGAGGAGTAAGAGTCGGAAGTACCAAAAACTGAGGAGGAGGAGTTGGAGTTGGAGTCGGAGCATTTATCTACCGACTCCACAGCCCTGCCTCGTACACACGAAACTTGTAAGTGTACCCTGAGGTACTCTCACAAAGTTTGTACAGCTTCACGCCATACCTCGCCCCCGCTTAGAGGGAATATACTGGCGGAAAATGAGTCTCCCCTTGAAAGCAACGAGAGACTCATCAACCGCGACCTCCCTTCCAGGTACATAGGCCTCCAAAAATTTGGCCCTGAAGTGATCGATGACCGGCCTGATTTTGTACAGGCGGTCATAGGCAGGATCACCTCGGGGGGACATGCTGCATTATCTGCATAATGCAGGCATTTCCGGATGGTCTCAAACCGGGTACGTGTCATGGCCGTACTGTAAAGTGGGGTCTGGTAGAGGACTTACCTACACCCTACATCCGACACATGGCTCAAAAATACACTAACTGGCACCTTTCCATGTGGAAAATGCATTATTTGCAATAATATCATGAAGGGGTCATATTTTACGAGCCAAGTGACAAAGGAGAGATTTTCCATCAGATCCTTCATTAGATGTACATCAGTGGGAGTGGTGTACCTTATCACTTGCGAGTGTGGTGTACAGTATGTGGGCAAGACCAGGCGGGAGTTACGGAGACGTATTGGTGAACACCTACTGGATATTAGGAACAAGAGCGATACATCTGTCGCACGTCATGTGTGTGATCTTCATGGGGGTAACCCAGATGTGCGGAGGGTCCAGGGGATTGAGCATATTGCGACATCCATTCGCGGAGGGGACATTGATGTGTCATTGCTCCGCAAAGAGACAGAATGGATCTTTAAACTAGATACTGTTCACCCAAAGGGACTTAATGAGGCGCTTTCGTTTGCCTGTTTCATTTAAGGCATCTATGGACCAATATATGGAGTCCATCTTTTTAGCAGCGTGATTCTGGGCTCTATTCATACCAGGCGTTTATCCCATGTAAGCCACCATGCCGCATACATTGCGAAGCGGTGACCTTATGTAAGTTACTTATTTCAAGCAATGCGCTGTCTGTTTGGATAACCCAAGTATTTATTGATGGTACCGTCTCTGATGGGCCTCTTTGATATACCCTAACTGGCTTCTTTAAGCGCTGTCACCTGATTACTTAATGACCACATCCGAATATTCCCCCTTACAACTGAGCATAGCTATGCTCCTCCCCGCGAGGGTAGGACGCTGGAGTGTGCGACGGTATCGTCAGGGAGCGTGTCAGTGGATGCGCCTTTGTACCAGATTGGATATCGGAGCCGGCACCCACCCTCCTGGGGGCGGGTCTTAGATTACTTATACTCGGCGTGTGGCTGGCCGCATACGGCCATCACAGCGCCGATAGACGCACGCTACAGTGCGGTGCCTTACTAGAATTGACACTGAAATAATAGTCAGCTCGCTCCTGATGAGACATGTAACTGACCTGTCATGTTGAAACGCGTAGAGCGAATTGCGATATCACTTGTGCTCACTAAACAGGGCAGGAACCAATAGTGATATGTTGATCACATTACTGCCGATGTGTGAGCGCACTTAAGCAGACGCATCACTCATCCACTAGGGGAGCAGTGTTGGGGTGCACCAGGACCCACTGTGCTGCTCTTACTGTGTTGACAATCCACTATATTGTTATACATACACTAGCAACTGTTAACATCAGTGGACTGGATCAATAGTGCCAGCCCCTGTGTTGAGTGCTGGGTCTACTATAGCCTGTGAACATAGGCTTGACATCAGTGTGCTCCAACACTGGATGTTAGTCATATATACACAGGTCACTTAGTCAGGCTATCAGAGTGCTGGATGGAATATTACATGATCCCTCTCCGCACTGCTGATTTCCTGTATGCATTAATTTTTCTATACCCAATGATTTAGTCCTAATAAATAATTATTATTTTTTTTTAGTAATGTTTCTTCAGGCTGAGAATCGACTGGTAGAGGACTTCCCCACTCAAGTAATGCCTGACACTGGGTTTTTTGACTAGGCCTATGTGCAGCACGAGGCCCCAAACCGTCCTCATCTCGGCTGCACTGACCGGAGTCCAGCCACCGGCCCTAGCTAAAAAGGAGCACGGGTGTTGAGCAATGAACTGTTGGGCGTACAGGTTCGTTTGCTCTACCATCAGATTTACAAAGTGGTCACTGGAAAAAATAAATAGTCATTCAGTGAAGCCCACTGTGGGAATCTGGATTCCTGCTTGGCCAACAAAATCAGGAATCACAGGCTCAAAATGCTCTGGGGTACACCAGACAAGTTCACCGGTAGGGGGCTGAGGTGGACTTATCTGGTAGGCCAGAAAACTAGTACGAGCCCCAGAGCTGCTCGTACTAGTGTGGGCCACAGGGTCCCTGGCATGGCGGCCCCCTTGCTCCGCCTGGCGGCATCTCATCATCATCGCTTGATGAGGAGGACGCGGATGACAAGAGGAAAGTGGGGTCATCCTCGTCCTCACTGGGACTCTTGGATTCGGAGGCAAGCAGGGCGTATGCCTCCTCGGCCGAGAACGTCCAGCGGGCCATAGGGGAGTGTGCGTGCGTGGAAAACTTTATTCAGTGTGCGTGGGGGACAGGTGTTCACGTACTTACCCTAAACCTAACAAACAAAAAAAATAATATAATAATAATAATAATAATAATAATTTGAAAATCCCAAAAAGTGTAAAAAAAAAAAATAATAAATTCAAAATGCGCTGATCAGCGGTACGAAGCTGACCTGAAATACCCCCACATCCATTCACCCAGCAAGGAACTATTCATCTCTTCCTACATTTTACCTTCTCATCTGACCGCTTGCACAAACCTCTTTGCCAACATAAAACACTTCCTTCCCAAACACACACACACACACGCGCCTCATGCCCGCTCTTATTCTCATCTATTAACACTTTCTCTGCTTCTCCTTACTGTTGGTGATATCTCTCCAAATCCAGGACCCCCTCAGCAAATCCCCACTATCACCTCTATGTCCCACTACAAATCTCCTTCTACAAATTTCTGCAACCCCTTAAAACCTAATAACCATTCCTCTGACCCCTGCTCCTTTGGTTCCTCTTGCAGGAGCATTATGGAACGCGCGCTCTGTCTAACAAACTGTCGTACATTCACAAACTTTTCATCTCTCAAAACCTTTCCTTTCTGCGTCTTACAGAAACATGGCTGACACCCTCAGACACCTCCTCCCCTGCTGTACTCTCTTATAGTGGATTTCAATTCACTCACACCCCCCGCCCCGGCTGCAAACATGGTGGAGGAGTTGGTCTTCTCCTATCAGACACCTGCTCCTACAGCCCAATTCCACTGCCACCCTCCATTACGCTCACCTCATTTGAAGTACACTCTGTTCGCATCTACTCTCCCTCCAACCTTCAAGTAGCCGTCATTTACCGCCCCCCAGGCCCAGCCACCATCTTTCTTGACCACTTTAACACCTGGCTACTACACTTTCTTTCTGCCGACATCCCCACTATCATCATGGGTGACTTCAACATCCCTATTGACACATGCCACTCGGCCGCCTCTAAACTCCTGTCACTCTCTTCCTCCTTCGGCCTATCACAGTGGTCTTCAGCTCCCACCCACAGAGATGGTCACACTCTGGATCTGATCTTTACCCGCCTCTGCTCCCTATCTAACCTTTCTAATTCGCCTCTCCCCTATCCGACCACAACCTACTCACCTTCTGTTCACTGGTCTCTTCTGCTGCCCCCCCCCCCCCCCCCCGCCCCCTGGTCCACACTCTAGCACACCCCCGCAGGAACCTTAAACATCTCGACTTTCGCTTGCTTTCTGACTCTCTTCTCTCACTCTCTACCATCTGTTCCCTCCAAGACCCAGAAGCTGCTACCACCCTATATAACAACACAATAAGTACAGCTCTGGACACTGTTGCCCCCCCTCACACACAACAAAACCAGAAAAACCAACAGACAACCCTGGCACACCAACCTGACCAAAAAACTGCATACAAGCAATCCCTCCTCATATTTAAATCCTCACTCGCTGATGCAAAACAGGCCTACTCCTCATCTCTCATATCTTCCCTGTCACACAGCCCTAAACAACTTTTTAGCACTTTTAACTCCCTTCTTCGTCCCCCAGCGCCCCCACCCTCTCCTCTGTTCTCAGCTGAGGACTTTGCCAAATATTTCAAACAAAAGATAGTCAACATGAGAGAAAGCTTCACTACACAGTCCCCACAGACCCTCTACACAACTGCTCAGTCCTCTTCTCCCAAAACCCGCTTCTCCACCATTACAGAAGAAAAACTCTCCACTCTACTCTCCAAATCTCATCTGACCACCTGTGCACTTGACCCAATCCCATCCCACCTCATCCCTAACCTCACCACAGTGTTTATCCCAGCCCTAACTCATCTCTTCAACCTATCACTAAACTCTGGTGTCTTCCCCTCTGCTTTTAACCACCTCCCGACCGCCTAACGTACGGATGCGTCCGGAAGGTGGTTGATTCATTCCTCCTGAACGCATCCGTGCGTCATCTCGCGAGATTTCCTGTGAACGCGCGCGCTCACAGGAACGGAAGGTAAGAGAGTTGATCTCCAGCCTGCCAGCGGCGATCGTTCGCTGGCAGGCTGGAGATGTGTTTTTTTTTAACCCCTAACAGGTATATTAGACGCTGTTTTGATAACAGCGTCTAATATACCTGCTACCTGGTCCTCTGGTGGTCCCCTTTGTTTGGATCGACCACCAGAGGACACAGGTAGCTCAGTAAATATGTTGCACCAAGCACCACACTACACTACACCCCCCCGTCACTTATTAACCCCTTATTCACCCTTGATCACCCCATATAGACTCCCTGATCACCCCCCTGTCATTGATCAACCCCCTGTAAAGCTCCATTCAGATGTCCGCATGATTTTTACGGATCCACGGATCGGATCCGCAAAACACATACGGACATCTGAATGGAGCCTTACAGGGGGGTGATCAATGACAGGGGGGTGATCACCCCATATAGACTCTCTGATCACCCCCCTGTCATTGATCACCACCCCTGTCATTGATCACCCCCCCTGTCATTGATCATCCCCCTGTCATTGATCACCCTCTGTAAGGCTCCATTCAGACATTTTTTTGGCCCAAGTTAGCAGAATTTTTTTTTTTTTCTTACAAAGTCTCATATTCCACTAACTTGTGTCAAAAAATTAAATCTCACATGAACTCACCATACCCCTCACGGAATCCAAATGCGTAAAATTTTTTAGACATTTATATTCCAGACTTCTTCTCACGCTTTAGGGCCCCTAGAATGCCAGGGCAGTATAAATACCCCACATGTGACCCCATTTCGGAAAGAAGACACCCCCAGGTATTCCGTGAGGGGCATATTGAGTCCATGAAAGATTGAAATTTTTGTCCCAAGTTAGCGGAAAGGGAGACTTTGTGAGAAAAAAATAAAAAATATCAATTTCCGCTAACTTGTGCCCCTCATTGAATACCTTGGGGTGTCTTCTTTCCAAAATAGGGTCACATGTGGGGTATTTATACTGCCCTGGCATTCTAGGGGCCCCAAAGCGTGAGAAGAAGTCTGGTATCCAAATGTCTAAAAATGCCCTACTAAAAGGAATTTGGGCACCTTTGCGCATCTAGGCTGCAAAAAAGTGTCACACATCTGGTATCGCCGTACTCAGGAGAAGTTGGGGAATGTGTTTTGGGGTGTCATTTTACATATACCCATGCTGGGTGAGAGAAATATCATGGTCAAATGCCAACTTTGTATAAAAAAAAAAAAAATGGGAAAAGTTGTCTTTTGCCAAGATATTTCTCTCACCCAGCATGAGTATATGTAAAAAGACACCCCAAAACACATTCCCCAACTTCTCCTGAATACAGCGATACCACATGGGTGACACTTTTTTGCAGCCTAGGTGGGCAAAGGGGCCCATATTCCAAAGAGCACCTTTAGGATTTCACAGGTCATTTACCTACTTACCACACATTAGGGCCCCTGGAAAATGCCAGGGCAGTATAACTACCCCACAAGTGACCCCATTTTGGAAAGAAGACACCCCAAGGTATTCCCTGAGGGGCATGGCGAGTTCCTAGAATTTTTTATTTTGTCACAAGTTAGTGGAAAATGATGATTTTTTTTAATTTTTTTTTTTTCTTACAAAGTCTCATATTCCACTAACTTGTGACAAAAAATAAAAACTTCCATGAACTCACTATGCCCATCAGCGAATACCTTGGGATGTCTTCTTTCCAAAATGGGGTCACTTGTGGGGTAGTTATACTGCCCTGGCATTCTAGGGGCCCAAATGTGTGGTAAGGAGTTTGAAATCAAATTCTGTAAAAAATGACCAGTGAAATCCGAAAGGTGCTCTTTGGAATGTGGGCCCCTTTGCCCACCTAGGCTGCAAAAAAGTGTCACACATGTGGTATCTCCGTATTCAGGAGAAGTTGGGGAATGTGTTTTGGGGTGTCATTTTACATATACCCATGCTGGGTGAGAGAAATATCTTGGCAAAAGACAACTTTTACCATTTTTTTATACAAAGTTGTCTTTTGCCAAGATATTTCTCTCACCCAGCATGGGTATATGTAAAATGACACCCCAAAACACATTCCCCTACTTCTCCTGAGTTCGGAGATACCACATGTGTGACACTTTTTTGCAGCCTAGGTGGGCAAAGGGGCCCATATTCCAAAGAGCACCTTTCGGATTTCACTGGCCATTTTTTACAGAATTTGATTTCAAACTCCTTACCACACATTTGGGCCCCTAGAATTCCAGGGCAGTATAACTACCCCACAAGTGACCCCATTTTGGAAAGAAGACATCCCAAGGTATTCGCTGATGGGCATAGTGAGTTCATGGAAGTTTTTATTTTTTGTCACAAGTTAGTGGAATATGAGACTTTGTAAGAAAAAAATAAAAATAAAAAAAAATCATCATTTTCCGCTAACTTGTGACAAAAAATAAAAAAAGTTCTATGAACTCACTATGCCCATCAGCGAATACCTTAGGGTGTCTACTTTCCGAAATGGGGTCATTTGTGGGGTGTTTGTACTGTCTGGGCATTGTAGAACCTCAGGAAACATGACAGGTGCTCAGAAAGTCAGAGCTGCTTCAAAAAGCGGAAATTCACATTTTTGTACCATAGTTTGTAAACGCTATAACTTTTACCCAAACCATTTTTTCTTTACCCAAACATTTTATTTTTATCAAAGACATGTAGAACAATAAATTTAGAGCAAAATTTATATATGGATGTTGTTTTTTTTGCAAAATTTTACAACTGAAAGTGAAAAATGTCATTTTTTTGCAAAAAAAATCGTTAAATTTCGATTAATAACAAAAAAAGTAAAAATGTCAGCAGCAATGAAATACCACCAAATGAAAGCTCTATTAGTGAGAAGAAAAGGAGGTAAAATTCATTTGGGTGGTAAGTTGCATGACCGAGCAATAAACGGTGAAAGTAGTGTAGGTCAGAAGTGTAAAAAGTGGCCTGGTCTTTCAGGGTGTTTAACCCCTTAGTGACCACCCATACGTGTTTTTACTGACATAAACAAAGGGGGTTTTAGCTAAATGGCTGGCTTTAATCAATCATTACATGTACTTAAAATGGTGTATTAAAAACTATAACTTGTCCTGCAAAAAATAAGACCTCCTACAAGTACATTTATGAAAAAACAAAAAAGTTCTAGCTCTTGGAATGCAATTTTTAAAAAATGTGCTTGGTCACTAAGGGGTTAAGCCATGGGGGCTGAGGTGGTTAAACATGCTACCATTACACCCATCCTCAAAAAGCCTTCACTTGACCCATCTTCCTTGTCCAGTTATCACCCCATATCACTTCTTCCGTATGCCTTAAAGCTACTTGAATAATATGTCCATTCAGAACTGTCCTCCCACCTCTCCTCCTGCTCCCTCTTTGACCGCCTACAATCTGGCTTCCGACCCCACCACTCGACCGAGACTGCCCTTACCAAAGTCACCAATGACCTACTGACAGCCAAAACCAAGAAACAATACTCTGTCCTCCTTCTCCTTGACCTGTCCTCTGCCTTCGACACTGTTGACCACTTCCTTCTGTTGCAAACTCTCATCTCTTGGCATCACCGACCTGGCCCTCTTCTGGATCACATCATACCTCACAGACCGGACGTTTAGCGTCTCCCACTCTCGCACCACCTCCTCGTCTCATTCCCTCTCTGTTGGTGTCCCGCAAGGCTCTGTCCTAGGACCCCTGCTCTTCTCTATCTACACTTTTGGCCTGCGACAGCTCTTAGAGTCCCATGGCTTTCAGTATCACTCCTACGCTGACGACACACAAATCTACCTCTCTGGTCCAGGCATCACCACCTTACTATCAAGAATTCCACAATGTCTGTCTTCTATATCATCCTTCTTCGCCAAAGTCCGCTGCCTTGGATTCTGCCCTTTCCTTCCAACCGCAAATCCAAGCCCTTTCCACCACCTGCCGCCTCCAACTCAAAAAGATCTCCCGCATTCATGCTTTCCTTAACTTTCAATCTGCGAAAATTCTTGTACATGCTTTCATTATCTCCCGCCTAGACTACTGCAACATTCTCCTCTGTGGCCTTCCATCTAGCACTCTCGCACCCCTCCAATCTATCCTCAACTCTGCTGCCCGACCAATCCACCTCTCACCCTATTACTCCTCTGCCTCTCCCCTCTGCCAATCCATTCACTGGCTCCCCATTGCCCAGCAAATTCACTTCAAAGTACTAACAAATACATACAAGGCCGTCCATAACCTGTCCCCTCCCTACATCTCTGAGCTACTTTCCCGATACATCCCCACACGCACTCTCCGATCCTCACAAGACCTCCTTCTCTCCTCTTATCGCCTCTTCCCACAATCGACTCCAAGATTTCTCCCGTGCATCCCCCATACTCTGGAACTCGCTACCCCAACATATCAGACTCACTTACATTGGAATCATTCAAAAGAAACCTGAAAACCCACCTCTTCAGACAAGCCTACAACCAGTGACACTGCCTCCTCTATACCCCCATGACCAACTTAACCCGCACCTACTGTGTCCTTCTCCCATACCATGTAGATTGTAAGCCATCACGGGCAGGGCCCTCTCTCCTTCTGTACCAGTTTGTAACTGGTCTTGTTTATGATTAGTGCAATTGTCTGTATTATGTATGTGCACCGCTTATCATATGTACAGCGCTATGGAATGAATGGCGCTTTAATAATAAATAATAATATTTTGTGGTGTCCTGTATCTATTTAACGACATACTCTTGTTCTTAATAAATATATATGTGAGAGATTGAACTCTGGTTCAGATAGATATAGGATATACAAGATGGAGTTCTATTAGAGGTTATTAAAACTTTAGACAAGTGTCAGCTCTTTGCAGGCACGCCGGGTTGTGTGTGTGTGGGGGGGGGGGAGGGGGGGCACGATTCAGCAGACAACCTTCCCCCCTTCCTGTTCTATTTTTATAAATGCTAGTTTCTGCTGTTCTAAGTTTAAGAACCTCTTTCTGATAAAGGTTTCTGTCTTTGTGGTTTATGTGACGCACGGCTGTTGGGCGTCTACCAATAATCATGGTATAAGTTTGTCTGCTAAAATTCAATAAAGTAGATTACTGATTACAACCATTGCGTGTATCAGCCTTTTCTGTGCACATTACGCTATTTGAATTCGGAACCCATAATCATAGACGCAGGGGTAATTGCCCTCACAAAACTTGGCTAATCGGCTCTCCTTCGAAACCATGATAACCACAGTCAGACGGTCAGAGGACGTACAGATCCACTTAAAGCAGCGCTGCAAGGCAAGATACTTTATCTTGCTAAAATCTGTGCCTCATCTCCTGTCTGTCCAAATCGGTGTGAAGTTGGAGTCTAAAAAGCTGATTTACAGTCCAGCCTGTTTTTTTGTAAAGAACTCTAAAGAGATGATATTCCTATGATTATTGAGTAAGACTTTTTGACTATGACGTTTGAAACAGTAAACTGGGATTGCTGACATAGATATCTGTTGGCCGGTATGTTTTGCGGAAAATAACTAAGAACACCAAAAAGGGAAATCAGGAGCCCTGGAACCCCCTGAGGGGTTGAATAAGTTGAGGCTCAGTGCAGAATACACTAGGTATATAGTGGGGAAGTTCTGTGGAAAACAGAGTTGGGTTCACTGGAAAAATTATTTTGGTCTTCTAGCACAGCGGTCCCCAACCGCAGGGCCGCGGCCCAGGACCGGGCCGTGGAGGATTGTTAGCCGGGCCGCGGCGATCAGGGCAGTCTTTAACTCTGTACTAATGAAGCGCTTCCATTATGGAAGCGCTTCATTAGTATAGAAGGACCAGGGAGCGGTGAAGGATCTGTACTCACCACTTCCTGGTCCTCGGCTCGGCTATCGGCTGTGCATGGCTGCGCACAGCGTGAGGTCTCTCTGTGACCTCACGCTGTGCGCCGCTATACACAACCAGCCGACAGCAGAATGAAGAGGATCGCGATGGTGACCAGGAGCAGGAGAGGTAAGTGTTTTTTTATTTTATTTTCACTGGGGGCTGACATGAGGGGGGCTTATGGCTAACATGAGGGGGGCGTTATGGCTGACCAGAGGGGGGCGTTATGGCTGACCAGAGGGGGGCGTTATGGCTGACCAGAGGGGGGCGTTATGGCTGACCAGAGGGGGGCGTTATGGCTGACCAGAGGGGGGCGTTATGGCTGACCAGAGGGGGGCGTTATGGCTGACCAGAGGGGGGCGTTATGGCTGACCAGAGGGGGGCGTTATGGCTGACCAGAGGGGGGCGTTATGGCTGACCAGAGGGGGGCGTTATGGCTGACCAGAGGGGGGCGTTATGGCTGACCAGAGGGGGGCGTTATGGCTGACCAGAGGGGGGCGTTATGGCTGACCAGAGGGGGGCGTTATGGCTGACCAGAGGGGGGCGTTATGGCTGACCAGAGGGGGGCGTTATGGCTGACCAGAGGGGGGCGTTATGGCTGACCAGAGGGGGGCGTTATGGCTGACATTGGGGGGGGCGTTATGGCTGACATTGGGGGGGGGGGGGTTATGGCTGACATTGGGGGGGGGGGTTATGGCTGACATTGGGGGGGGTTATGGCTGACATGGGGGGGTTATGGCTGACATTGGGGGCTGATAGATGGCTAAAGGTCTGGGGGTTGATCTGAGCCATTTGGGGTCTGATCTGAGGTCTGATTAACATTGGGGGTCTGATTGCTGGTCTGACCTGAGGTGTAATGAAATATTTATTTTTCTTATTGTTCTCCTCTAAAACTAGGTGCATCTTATAGGGCGAAAAATACGGTACAGTGCAGCAGAGACCAGTGCAGCAGAGACCATAGTCAGTTTATATAGTCATTATATAGTGTTATATATTTTAATATGCACCTTGTGTTTTGTTATGCGCATGAATCAGTCAGCCCCGCCCACCCCCTAAGCCCCGCCCAGAACACAGTTTGTGTTGTGTGTCAGGCGCCTCCCAGGTAGCAATTAACCAGGGCAAGAGAATTCCCCTGGCAGAAGGTTGCGCTTTGAGCGCAGGGACCGGACTGACGGAGACCACAAGAGATTTCTGCCTATGAGAGTCTAAAGGAATTGCCAGACAAGGGGGCAGAGGGGGGTGTTCCGACCGGCAGGCCAACTGTGGAAGCCGGGGAAAAATCCTGTCTGCCAGTGAGGTGATCCCTGCTTGTTGTTAAAGGGGAGGTGCCGCTTGTTTTAGTCTTGTTAATGTTCAAGTGGGTAAACAAGAAGTTGAAAGTTTATCTTTATTGTGTATACTTGTTGATTGTGTCTCCCCTCAGAAGAGAAAACAAAACAAAAAACAGTGCAGTGTAGCAGAGGAAATTCCCGTACTGATTCTTTGAAGTTACGACTCATCAAGTCCGGTTGTTACTGACATCCCTTTAGGGAGTGAGGGGTGTTTGGGTTAAATGTACATGCAAGAATTACTGCTGCAGAACCTGTAGGAACTCTGTTTGCGGAGATAGAGAACATATGGAGACGGGGAGCTGGGTAAACTTCCAGACAAATAGTGAGAGTTTCTTGCAGCCTTATCAGTTAACCTCAGCCCCAGCCCTGAGTATGCCAAAATATGATGAGGAATTTAAATTGTTCTGTTCTGAAATTCAGGGTCACAGTCAGCCAGGTTAGACCCTCTTGCCCGCAGCACCCCCTCCTGTGTCAGGGTAGTTGCGGCAGTGCAGGCAATGAAATTAATTAGCAGCTGTAGACATGGCAGATTCTGTGCATAGATAGCACCCATACGCACCCCCTTCCCCACAATTTCCTCTTTAGCAATCAGTTTGAGTTTCAGGAAGTGCGGGGGGGGGGCGGGGGGAGGGATGGAAACCTACAGTTGTGCAAACACACAGGACATGCTCACACAAGTGCAACCAAAACATATTTCTATGGCTAGACAACTCAGACTCGAATGTGCACTCATTTCTTTCAAAAGATGTACTACTCTGAATCCTACTACTTTGTTACCAATTACAGATTGAGAAAAGGGGGAGGGTAGCACGGGTAGCCTTTTGTCTGATTTAGCTGGAAATGCTCCTTATGATTGTATACAGTTGATGCAACAAAAAACTTCTGGATTTTCTCATGTAAAACCTCTTGATAACCCTGATTTTTAGTGTTTTGTAGATGGAGGCAGGAATATGGGAGAGGATGGCCGGTTCCACACTGGATATGCAGTGGTCACACAGCATGAGGTAGCCATTGCTGAACCACTCCCTCCGCACATGTCTGCGCAGGAGGCAGAGCTGAAGGCACTCACTCACTGAGGCGTGTAAATTGGCTGAGGGGAAGAAGGTGAACATCTATACAGATTCAAGGTATGGTTTTGGTATTGCACATGACTATGGACCCATATTGCGGGCTAGAGACTTTCTAACCTCTGCAGCCCATTAAAAACAAAGACTCAGTATTTGAATTAATGAACTCACTACTGCTTCCAGAGGAAGTAGCCATTGTCAAGGTTAAGACACATACCAGACAAACCCGGGAGGCTAGGGGCAACAACAGGGCAGATGGGGCTGTAAAAGAGGCAGCAGTGAAGCCTTGGAAACCACAGGTAATCCCTGTCGGCGTCCTGGAGCCTCACCACATGTCTGAAGACGTGTTGATTAAACGGTCTGCACAGGCAGATGGAGAAAAGAGCTCCAGTGCCAAATGGGCAGGGACTCTGGGAAGTGTCAGGAAAAATATGCCTATCCTATGATGGCTCAGGAGGCCGACTCACCTATCGAAAGGTGTCATGGTAAATGTGGTTAATACAGGGTGGATTGCTCCAGGGTTTTCTATGTGCACTGAATAACCCCGGTCAAGTGGTGAAGACTCCAAGCAAGCACACTCCCAGGCCACTTTACCCGTTTCAGAGACTGCAGATAGACTATATACAACTACCAAAGGTAGGAGTGTAAGAATTCGTTCTCGTGTGTTGATTTCTTTTCAGGTTGGCCAGAAGCCTTCCCAATAGCCAAAGCAAATGCCAAGAATACGGCAAAGAAACTGGTCAGTGAACTGATATGCAGGTATGGTGTTCCTGAAGTTATTGAGTCAGATAGAGGTTCTCATTTCGCAGTTGAAGTGATGAGGGAAGTTATGCAAGCATTAGGGGTGATCCAAGCTTTCCGAGCGTTTGAATGGATAAGAGGCCATGTGGGAGATCCAGAGGCCCTGGACAGAGTGCTTGCCTCTGTCTCTATATTCAGTAAGGACTACCCCAAACAAGGATAGGATTGTCCCCATGTGAGATCTTGTTTGGAAGTGCCCTCAGGTTAGAGTTGTACTTACCCCAGCAGCTGCAGATGAATAATGACAGTCTGACCAGTTACATACAGGCCCTCACAAAAAGGCTAGGATACACGCATAAATAGGCATTTGCTTCACTTGCAGAAGGAACTTACAACTTGAGGCCCAGAGACTGGGTGGTGATAAAAGTGCATGTGAGAAAAGGACTAGTTCAAAGATTTGATGGTCCTTTTCAAAGTAATGTTGACCACCCACACCGCTGTAAAAGGTTGAAGGAAAACCCAACTGGATACACGCTTCTCACTGTAAGAAAGTCTTGGAACCACAGGATGAAGATCCTCCTGCTTACAGTGGCTCTGACCCTGAGCGTGTCAGCAGTGTTTTGTCCACTGAATTATGAATGGGACAATGCTTTGATACAGCACCATCAGGTACTGTTTGAAGGAATGAATGAAATTGAGGGACTGTTGGATCTGTACTCAGTCCTGTGAGTTCAGCCAATATGTCCTATTTTGCTGTGCCCCTCAGTTTTTCTGAATTGACTAAACTGGCCAACTCTACTATCTTTTTCACAGGCATGAAGCAGGTTAAGTCCAAACTAAAAAACAGGGAGGTACCCTTACCCGTTTCAGGATGGGCTGAGCCCCTCTGGCTCATGGTAAACAGATCAGGGCCACCAGTTGATTATAGCTCTACCCCCTGGAACGAGAACATGTGGTGCAATGTGTCATGCTTTCCAAGTTGGACACACTGTTATTGTTTGCAAATACGGTCGAATGGTATGTCTTTTAGTCCTCATGACAAATTCAGCTGCAATGACTCTAATTCAAACAGCCTGGTGCAGTGTGTTGGTATAAATCCTGTAAAGGTTAAGAATTTGGCCTGCAACAACCGTACCTTAGTTGATTTAATTGCTGGAATAACCTCTAACTCCTCAGAGGGTCAGGAAAAGGGACCAAAACTGGCAGGTGTCCTATTGGCCAAATTGATAACTCCGTTGTTTAATAGTACGGTGGTTGCAGTCCCAGAAGATATATTCCTGGTCTGTGGGCATAAGGCATACAAGTGGTTGCTCAGAAAGGTCATTGGTTAATGTATAATTGCCCGGCTTACTCCTGCAACCTTTATAATACCCGTTCCGACATAGATATGTTTATTAATCAAGTTTGTAAGAAGGGGAAACAATATCAAGATTATTGAGTGCATCTGTGGTACTGTTCCCCCTGAAGGGAATCCTTAGGGCAGAATAGGATTAGCTTGTTCTGAAGTACCTTTGGGCGGTAACAGTTCACAGATTTCTCAAAATGGGGGAATTGTGAGAGATAGAACTCCATCTTGTATATCCTATATCTATCTGAACCAGCGTTCAATTAGAGGTTATTAAAATTTTAGACAAGTGTCGGCTCTTTGCAGGCACGCTGAAGGGGGGGGAATTCACCAGAAAACCCCCCCCCCCCTTCCTGTTCTATTTTTATAAATGCTAGTTTCTGCTGTTCTGAGTTTAAGATCCTCTTTCTGATAAAGGTTTCATTTCTTCTTTCTTTGTGGTTTATGTGATGCACGGCTGTTAAGCGTCTACCATAGTCATGGTATAAGATTGTCTGCTAAAATTCAATAAAGGAGATTACTGATTACAACCATTGCGTGTATCATCCTTCTCTGTGCACATTACGCTATTTGAATTCGGAACCCATAATCCTAGACGCAGGGGTAATTGCCCTCACAATATATCAATAAAAGGATTATAATTTTTTTTATTTTTTTTGGGGGGGGGGGGGGGGAAGGGTTAGATTCATGGTGTTGAGCTATTCCTAGTTACCATATGGTTATATAATGGACATTGTTTGGTAACTTTGAAAGTGCCAGACAGTGTAAACATGATCACGCCTGGCCTCAACTTCTCCTAAGTCTCGCACTGCTCTGTGCTCTTCAGTATCCGACACAGTACAGCGAGCCTCTTTACTGATACGCACAGTGCTGTGCAAGACTTTAGGAGAAGTCAGGGCCAGGCGTAATCACGGTTTCACTGCCTAGATCTGTCAAAGTGCAGAGAGAGCAGCAGTTGTAGAGAGAGCAGAGCCTCTAGGTATAACAGCAACACCCCTATTGCTCTTATAGAGGCTCATTTGCATATATTAAAACTTAGGTCAGCCAGTTTCATAGGTACAAATCTGCTGACAGATGCTCTTTAAGGCACATTTATACATTATGGTAAAAAAATTCTAAGAAAATTCTTTATTAACAAAAAAACTAAGCACACAACACAACTTCCTGGGTAAAAATGTACCTTAATTTGCAATTAAGTAAAAAAAAAAAAAAAAAAAAAAATGCAATAAATTACATTTACTAATTTGATGGCGGCAATTTGGCACACCTAGTTTTAGAAAAAGACCAAGCTTGCCGAAGGGGAGTAGCTTGGCTGAAAAGGGGCATGGTTTAAGATGCTAGATTTTTTCACAAAAATTTCACAAAAATTTTAGCAAAAAATACTGCCACAAAGTAAAGCAACCAATAGGTGGTATGAAGTTAAACACGGGTGTCTATCCCTGCACCAGACATCATCCAGCCTGAGCCACTGTGGTAAATTTACACATCTATAGGATTAGTAAATGTGACCCACAGTTTGGCCTTGTGCTCGAAACCTACAACCCACCTTCTACAACTATGTACTTCCTCATGGATTTGCTCTGGAAATTATTAAAACGTACAAGGGAGAAGCCTAGAAAATAAAACCTTTATTTACAGATCTTCGTACTTTCAATCATTTCCATGAGGGATTCATAGTCAGAAAATTCACTAAGATCCTGAATCATCTCATCTAAAAGTTCATCACCCAACAAGAATCCATCAATGTTGTGCACAGACTTGCCAATCCGATGGTCTGTAACACGGTCCTGAGGGAAGTTGTAAGTACGAATTTTTTCTGACCTTCCTTTTGTCCCGACCTAGAGAAAGCCATTGACAATATATGAGACTATCCCTTTCAAACAAGCATCAACTACATAAATGAAGCTACCCAGGATTACCCCAGAAATGGCACCATGGGGCTTGTTGAATTACAATATTACAAACACAGTCAAGTCACATTATTATGACTACTTTCGATATCGGCAGTGTACAGTCGTGGCCAAAAGTTTTGAGAATGACACAAATATTAGTTTTCACAAAGTTTGCTGCTAAACTGCTTTTAGATCTTTGTTTCAGTTGTTTCTGTGATGTAGTGAAATATAATTACACGCACTTCTTACATTTCAAAGGCTTTTATCGACAATTACATGACATTTATGCAAAGAGTCAGTATTTGGAGTGTTGGCCCTTCTTTTTCAGGACCTCTGCAATTCGACTGGGCATGCTCTCAATCCACTTCTGGGCCAATTCCTGACTGATAGCAACCCATTCTTTCATAATCACTTCTTGGAGTTTGTCAGAATTAGTGGGTTTTTGTTTGTCCACCCGCCTCTTGAGGATTGACCACAAGTACTCAATGGGATTAAAGAGTTTCCAGGCCATGGACCCAAAATGTCAATGTTTTGGTCCCCGAGCCACTTAGTTATCACTTTTGCCTTATGGCACGGTGCTCCATCGTGCTGGAAAATGCATTGTTCTTCACCAAACTGTTGTTGGATTGTTGGAAGAAGTTGCTGTTGGAGGGTGTTTTGGTACCATTTTTTATTCATGGCTGTGTTTTTGGGCAAAATTGTGAGAGTGAGCCCACTCCCTTGGATGAGAAGCAAACACACACATGAATGGTCTCAGGATGCTTTACTGTTGGCATGACACAGGACTGATGGTAGCGCTCACCTTTTCTTCTCCGGACAAGCCTTTTTCCAGATGCCCCAAACTATCGGAAAGAGGCTTCATCAGAGAATATGACTTTGCCCCAGTCCTCAGCAGTCCATTCACCATACTTTCTGCAGAAGATCAATCTGTCCCTGATGTTTTTTTTGGAGGGAAGTGGCTTCTTTGCTGCCCTTCTTGACACCAGGCCATCTTCCAAAAGTCTTCGCCTCACTGTGCTTGCAGATGCGCTCACACCTGCCTGCTGCCATTCCTGAGCAAGCTCTGCACTGGTGGCACTCCGATCCCGCAGCTGAATCCTCTTTAGGAGACGATCCTGGAGCTTGCTGGACTTTCTTTGATGCCCTGAAGCCTTCTTAACAAGAATTGAACCTCTTTCCTTGAAGTTCTTGATGATCCTATAAATTGTTGATTGAGGTGCAATCTTAGTAGCCACAATATCCTTGCCTGTGAAGCCATTTTTATGCAACGCAATGATGGCTGCACGCGTTTCTTTGCAGGTCACCATGGTCAACAATGGAAGAACAATGATTTCAAGCATCACCCTCCTTTTAACATGTCAAGTCTGCCATTTTAACCCAATCAGCCTGACATAATGATCTCCAGCCTTGTGCTCGTCTACAAGACGATTACTGAAATGATCTCAGCAGGTCCTTTAATGACAGCAATGAAATGCAGTGGAAATTTTTTTTTGGGATTAAGTTAATTTTCATGGCAAAGAAGGACTATGCAATTCATCTGATCACTCTTCATAACATTCTGGAGTATATGCAAATTGCTATTATAAAAACTTAAGCAGCAACTTTTCCAATTTCCAATATTTATCTAATACTCAAAACCTTTGACCACGACTGTATAGCTCTTGAAGGAAGTCACATGTCGTGAGATTATATATATATATGGTGTGTGATTGGCTGTCTGCACACATCCCTTGTTCCCGTGATGGGTGAAAGGGCCAAGTTGCCAAAAGGGATAATTATTAGCTTTTAGTCCAAGGGTTGCCTACCCCTGGTGTAGCAGCTCAACGCTAAAATGAACCAGGGGGCTACCAATAGTTCAGCAAGCCCTACTGTGTATAGAGCTCCAAAACAGATGGATGGTCACTGGACCTCTGCCAAAAAAGTTGCATCAGCAAAAAAGGCTTTAATATTTGCAGCATTAGTGGAATTGGACCTCCACTGATTGGCAAAGTTTTCTGCTTCATTGAACAGATGGACGTTGACGTGTCAGGCGAGAAACATCAGAGAACAAACACCCTGCGACCATTGCTGGAAGAAAACAAGCTGGTGGTGACAGCGTTGGTCTGGGGAATGTTTTTGTGATATTCTCTGGCCCCACTCATTCATGAAAGGCACACAGATTTTTGGGTATGAATCCATCCTTGCAGATCACGTACACCTATACATACTGATTGTCTTTGCTGGGGTGGATGGGATCTTCCAGCAAGACAATGTGACACATGGCTAGAAATATTGCACATTGGTTGGAAGAGTGTGACAAACACTTCCAAGTACTACCCTGGCTCTCAAATACCCCGGACTTGAACTTAATTAAGCATCTGTGGGACCACCTCGATCATAGTGTTTGATCTTCCCTCAAGCACCCTCCAGCAGCTGTGGGATGCACTGCAGACAGCATGGCACCAGATAGCTGTGACAACCTTCCAAGACCCTTCCGGCCCATCTAAATGCTGCACACAGCGGTCACTCTGGGCAGGAGAAACAGTGGTTGGTTGTCAGCTATCTCATGGAGCCTAGTGCAAGTTGGTCTACTGGATGAACTCACATTCCAAGCCACAAAAACATTTGACGTTTTCAGGGTCATTTACCTGGATTTTTCTTGCATTTTGTCGTTTATTAACCTGCTCTTCTAACTTCATGTTGTATAACTTTGCACGGAGAACTTTCATGGCAGTCTCTTTGTTTTTGATTTGAGATCTTTCTTGCTGGCATTCAGAAACTATGCCTACAATATAATTAGAACGAAAAACATTAAAAAAAATAAAAACTTGTCCATTACTAGTTCCAACAAGACATAAATGGAACCAGAAAATAAATATAATACAATATATTCCTATTTACTTTGTACTTACTGGAAAATCAGTCATTCCTTATTAAAGGGCTTCTGTCACCCCCCCATTGTGCAATTTTCATTAGCCGACATTAGCTATTTGCTAATGTCAGCTGAGTGCAATCATACATGTCCTACCTTTGTCTGTGGCTTATTTCTTGTAAAAAAAAAAAAATCATACTTTTATCATATGCAAATTTCTTCACTACCAGCAAGTTGGGCGTGTACTTGCTGGTAGCCGCCGCATCTGCCGCTTCTAGACACGCCCCATCTCCTCTTGATAGACAGGGCCAGCGAGCGCTCTCCTCCTCCCGTTGGCCCCGTCTGCTGCTGAATTCCCGCGCCCTAACGTTCCTCGATCAGCGCAGGCATACTGAGTGAAGGACGCGCGCTTGCCAGCTCCTTCCTCAGTGCGCCTGCGCCGATTACATCACACTACACCCGGAAGAGAAGACTGCCGGCATCAGCGATAATCGCCAGTCTTCTCTTCCGGGTGTGGTGTGACGTAATCAGCGCAGGCGCACTGAGGAAGGAGCTGGCAAGCGCGCGTCCTTCACTCAGTACGCCTGCGCTGATCGAGGAACGTTACAGCGCAGGTGCAGGAATTCAGCAGCAGACGGGCCAACGGGAGGAGGAGAGCGCTCGCTGGCCCTGTCTATCAAGAGGAGATGGGGCGTGTCTAGAATCGGCAGTTACAGCGGCTACCAGAAAGTACACGCCCAACTTACTGGTAGTGAAGAAATTTGCATATGATAAAAGTATGAGTTTTACAAGAAATAAGCCACAGACAAAAAGGTAGGACATGTATGATTGCACTCAGCTGACATTAGCAAATAGCTAATGTCGTCTAATGAAAATTGCACAATGGGGGGGGGGGGGGGGGAAGTGACAGAAGCCCTTTAACCTCTTCGCATCATTAAGCCTTTTTTCACCTCTCTCCTTGAGTTGCAGCCCGATTTATTCTCGCTTTAGATCTTTAGGCACAGAAAGCCCATGCATGAACAGTAAATGATTATATGCACCTAGGAGCGACTGCTAGTATGCAAGGTCGACAGCAGCGCTACCCACGGATATATTTTTGTTGGTGTACACCTTGGCACAGCGCATGCGCAAGATTTCAACAATCAGCAGACCCAGTAGGGCAGTGTCAATCAAGTAGTTGAAGTGGGAGCTTCCTCCTTAACTTATGAATGTGCCAGACTCTTCCTACACTAGAACACCTGGCAGACTCCTGAGCCCTCATTAACATACAATGCAGGGAAAGTTACGGATATGGTGCATGCATACTGTGAATGGTGAAGAGTGGTGTTTCACCGACTTTAGATGACATAGGGTGGATTGGGGATAAAAAACTAAGTGACCGGTTCTCTTAACTGTGATTGAACCGTTTTGCTGCCATGCAGCTCTGGTAGCCAGGATAATTTTTGTAATGTTCACGTATACAAATAAAACCTAAATTACAAAATAAAATAAATCCTATTAACTCCTCATACCCATATATTTTAGAAAAACTGACCCCTGGCACATTGTCAAGTTGCTATCCGAGAGCTTGTGCTCTCAAAATACTGGAACGTAAAGGGGTTGTGCCAACAGCTTTTTAAACAGTTAGGCATCTTTAAACACAAACGTCCCGGGCAACGTCCGTGCGGCTGCCGGGACGGATCCAGACCCATTCAACTTGAATGGGTCCGTGATTCGTCCGTACGGCAAAAAGATAGAACAAGTTCTATTTTTTTGTGGAACAGAAGCACAACGTAGTGCTTCCGTGGAGTTCTGTTCCGTGCTTCCGTACCTCCGGATTTGCGGAAGCATTCAAGTGAATCAGGTGTTTTTATTTTATTTATATATAAAATTGGCTATAACCTACGAACCTCTGATCGCTTGTCTGATAGACCATAATAGAGAACTACACTGAACAAAAACAAACGCAACACTTTCGGTTTTGCTCCTATTTTGCATGAGCTGAACTCAAAGATCTGAAACATTTTCTACATACACAAAAGACCCATTACTCCCAAATATTGTTCACAAATCTGTCTAAGGCCTCATGCACATGACCGTTGTTTTGGTCCACATCTGAGCCGCAGTTTTTGCGGCTTGGATGCAGACCCATTCACTTCAATGGGGCCGCAATAGATGCGGACAGCACTCTGTGCTGACGGCATCCGTTGCTCCGTTCCGTGGTCCGCAAAAAAATAAAACCTGTCCTATTCTTGTCCGCAAAACGGACAAGAATAGGCAGTTATATCAATGGCTGTTCGTGCCGCAAATTGCGGAATGCACACAGGCGCCATCCGTGTTTTGCGGATCTGCAATTTGCAAAACACAACGGTCATGTGCATGTAGCCCAAATCTGAGTTAGTGAGCACTTCTCCTTTGCCGAGATAATCTATCCCACCTCACAGGTGTGGCTTATCAAAGTGCTGATTAGACAGCATGAATATCGCACAGGTGTGCCTTAGACTGCCCACAATAAAGGCCCATTCTGAAATGTGCAGTTTGATCACACAGCACAATGCCACAGATGTCACAACATTTGAGGGAGCATGCAATTGGCATGCTGACTACAGGAATGTCTACCAGAGCTGTTGCCCGTGCAAGGAATGTTAATTTCTCTACCAGAAGCTGTCTCCAAAGGCATTTCAGAGAATTTGGCAGTACATCCAACCGGCCTCACAACCGCAGACCATGTGTAACCACACCAGCCCAGGACCTCCACATCCAGCATGTTCACCTCCATGATTGTCTGAGACCAGCCACCCGGACATCTGCAGCAACAATTGGTTTGCATAACCAAAGAATTTCTGCACAAACTGTCAGAAACAGTCTCAGGGAAGCTCATCTACATGCTCGTCGTCCTCATCGGTGTCTGGACCTGACTGCAGTTCGTTGTCGTAACTGACTTGAGTGGGCAAATGCTCACATTCGATGGAGTATGGCACTTTGGAGAGTCGTTCTGTTCACGGATGAGTCCCAGTTTTCACTGTTCAGGGCAGATGGCAGACAGCGTGTGTGGATGAGCGGTTTGCCGACGTCAACGTTGTGGATCGAGTGGCCCATGTTGGCGGTGGGGTTATGGTATCGGCAGACGTATGTTATGGACAACGAACACAGGTGCATTTTATTGATTGCATTTTGAATGCACAGAGATACCGTGCCAAGATCCTGAGGCCCATTGTTGTGCCATTCATTCACGAGCATCACCTCATGTTGCAGCATGATAATGCACGGCCCTATGTTGCAAGGATCTGTACACAATTCCTGGCAGCTGAAAACATCTCAGTTCTTGCATGGTCAGCATACTCACCGGACATGTCACCCATTGAGCAGGTTTGGGATGCTCTGGACGGCATATACGACAGCATGTTCCAGTTCCTGCCAATATTCTGCAACTTCGCACAGCTATTAAAAAGAGGAGTGGACCAACATTCCACAGGCCACAATCAACAACCTGATCAACTCTATGCGACGGAGATGTGTTGCACTGCGTGAGGCAAATGGTGGCAACACCAGATACTGACTGGTTTTCTGCCCCCCCCCCCCCCCCCCCCCCCCCCCAGTAAGGCCAAACATTTCAGAGTGGCTTTTTGTTGCGGGCAGTCTAAGGCACACCTGTGAAATATTCATGCTGTCTAATCAGCATCTTGATATGCCACACCTGTGAGGTGGGATGGATTATCTCAAAGGAGAAGTGCTCACCAACACAGATTTAGGCCTCATGCACACAGCCGTTGGGCAGTCGTATTGCTGCCCGCAAACCTCGGGTCGGCGATCCACGGCCGCTGGCCGTGTGCACCCCGCATCATTGATGCGGACCCATTCACTTGAATGGGTCCGCAATTCCGGAGATGCGGAACTGAGTCACTGAACAGAACACTGGAAGCACTACGGAGTGCTTCCGTGGTGTTTCTTTCCGTTGTTCCGCACTGCAAAAAAATATGACGTCATTTTTTTACGATGCGGACTGACCACGGATCCATTCAAGTTGAATAGGTCCGGCCTGCTGCACGGATGTTGCCCGTGCATTGGGGACCGCAATTGCAGTGAACAATATTTGACAGTAATGGGTCTTTTGTGTATGTAGAAAATGTTTCAGATCTTTGAGTTCAGCTTTGAGTTCATCTTTGAGTGTATTATGGTCTATGAGATTTTTATAGCCCGTCTGTGAAGCTGTGTCTCTTGCACAGCTTTACAAGCAGCTTACCAAGACATTCCTTCAGCATGCCCCAGGCTGTCATGGTAAGCAATTTCACTGTGGGGGCGCTGATTGGAAGGCAGAGGGAGCAGCCTCCCTCTGCCTAACCTCACAAATGCCAAGATCACTGTTGACCTTGGCATCTGAGGGGTTAAATGAACGGCGATGGCGCCATCGCCAATCTCAGCCTGGCACCTGCCACATACATGCAAGGGGTTATCCACGTCCTATAATGCTACCCAAAATGCCCGGGCACCTCATACAGGTTATACTTGCCCTGCTCCCCGGCACCCACGTCGCTCCTGTTGCCTGCGCGGCTGCATCTCCCTGTCGTGTTGGATCAAAACTTCCAGCTAGGGGGAGGAGGGGATATTCGCCAATAGCCGGCCACGACAGGGACGAGACTTCCTAGCATCGTGGGTGATGTTTTGACCCGCGCAAAAGGGAGATGCGGCGGCCGCGCGGGAATAAGGAGCAACACGGGTGCCAGGAGCAGGATAAGTATAACTTGTATGATGTGCCTGGGCATTTTGGGGGGCATTATAGGGGTTGTAAAACCTCTTTAAGGGGTTAAAGTAAGGCCACGCTCATATCTGTAGCTGCGATACAGCCTGAGATAGAGCCATTAGTAGCAAGGACAAATCTCATAAGTCCTTGGCTACTGAAGTGCCACCCCACAAGGACATATGATACACATCCTTGACAGGGAAAGGGTAGAGATAGAGATATATTATATATCGCTGCAAACTGCTAATAAGTAAAGAAATAATAATAATACAATGCATGACAAGGAATCATAGTCCTAGTATCCAATGTGGCCTTACAACCATACATGTTTTCTATCAAGCACATTCAAACCATGTGTGACTAGTTTTTAAAAATACTTTAATTTTATTTATTTTTTGCCAAAATCAAGAGTGGAAACTTAAAGGGAAGCTGTCAGCACCAAAATGGACCATAAACCGCCAGCAGGACATTAAAGCTGTTAACATCAGGTTTTTTAATGATGTTCTTGCCGTAAAAAGGAGATTTTTTTGTGAAACTCACCTGTAAAATCTTTTTTTCGTCTTTTCCATTGGGGGACACAGACCATGGGTATAGCTTAGGCCATTGCTAAGAGGAGACACTATGCAAATAATAAAAAACAGCTCCTCCTCATACCCCCATGCTCCAACAGGGGGACCTCAGTGCGTGCAAAAGCAGAAGGAGATCAGAAACCAACTATTAACAAAGAAAAGCAGAACCAAGGAACACCATCGGGCCGTTAACCATAAGGTTCCACTAGAATAGAACCAACCCCTCCTGCAACAGACAAGAATGGGTGGGAGCTGTGTCCCCCAATGGAAAAGACGAGAAAAAGATTTTACAGGTGAGTTTCACAAAAAATCTCCTTTTCTTGCCCATTTTATTGGGGGACACAGACCATGGGACGTCCTAGAGCAGTCCATGGGGTGGGAAGACCAGCACCTCCAGAGGGAAAACGTCCAATGGCTAAACAGGAACCACAGCTTGCAATACCTTGCGCCCTAGGGCAGCATCAGCCAACGCCAAAGAGTGCAGATGGTAGAACTTTGTAAAGGTATGTAAGGACGACCAGGTGGCCGCCTTACAAAGTTGTGATGTAGAGGCTCGATTGCGCCTAGCCCAGGAGGCCCCGCTGGGGGAACCCTACCCCGGGACCGATAGGCCATGGCAACAGTCAACCGAATCCACCAAGCCACAGTGACCTTGGAGGCCGCCAGACCCTTACGAGGCCCCTCTGGAACCACAAAAAGGGAGTCCAAGCGGTGAAATGGGGCAGTAACCGACAGGTACACCCGTAAAGCACGGACAACATCCAGAGAATGGAGAGCGCGCTCCTTGGGGTTCGGCGGGGCAAAAGGATGGCAGGACTATGTCCTCATTAAGGTGGAAAGCGGAGACCACCTTGGGCAAAAAGGAATGGACAGGGCGCAGTACCACCTTGTCCTTGTGGAAGACCAAAAAGGGCTCTTTAGAGGAAAGGGCGGCCAGCTCCGATACCCTCCTGATAGAGGTGATTGCCACCAAAAAGACCACCTTCCAGGTGAGAAAACTCAGGGAAATGTCCCTCAGGGGCTCAAAAGGAGCCGCCTGGAGAGAAGACAGAACCTGGTTCAGATCCCAGGGGGGCAGAGGAGGGACATACGGAGGGTCCTCACCGGACCTAGCAGAGCCAGAGAGCGTTGAAAGAAAATGGCCAGAGTGGAGACCTGACCCTTCAGAGAGCTCAGGGACATTCCCATCTCAAGACCCGACTGGAGAAAGGAGAGGACCACCGGAACTGAGAAATGAAGGGGAAAAACGCCTATCTTCTCACAAAAGGCAAGAAAGGCCTTCCAGGTACGATAGTATATCCGGTAGAAGCTGGTTTCCTGGCTTTGATCATGGTCTTCACGACAGAGTACGAGAAGCCCCTTTTCTTCAAGATGGTGGTCTCAACAGCCACGCTGTTAAACAAAGTGGTTGTAAATTCTGGTGGAAGAGAGGTCCTTGAGACAGCAGGTCCTCCCTGAGAGGAAGAGGCCACGGAACATCCGCCAGCAACCGAGTGACCTCCGAGAACCAGGCGCGGCAAGGCCAATCGGGGGCGATTAGGATGGTCGTGATTCCTTCTGCCGCGACCCTGCGAAGAACCTTTGGAAGTAGAGGCAGTGGTGGGAAGACAGAGGAGTGCGAAGTCTTGCCACGGAGACACCAGAGCGTCCACCCCGTACGCCTCCGGATCCCGACCTCGGGTCAGGAACGTGAGAACCTTGTTGTTGAGCCTGGACACCATCAAGTCCACGTCCGGGCGGCCCCAACGGCAACAGACGTCCTCGAATACGTCCGGATGCAGAGACCACTCTCCCGGATCCACCCTGTTGCGGCTGAGAAAGTCCGCCGTCCAGTTTTCGACCCCTGGGATGTACGCTGCAGACAATATTGGAACGTGAGCCTCCGCCCACTGGAGGATCCTCTTCACCTCCTGCATCACCAGCCGGCTGCGGGTTCCGCCCTGATGAATGATGTAGGCCACGGCTGTGGCATTGTCAGACTGGATCCTTACCAGGAGACCCGTTAGGAGGGGGGTCCAACGAGACAGAGAGGAAAATTGCTCTGAGCTCCAATATGTTGATCGGAAGGCGGGCTTCCACCTCTGACCACACCCCCTGAACCATCCGAGCCCGGAGAACGCCGCCCCAACCCAGGAGACTGGCATCGGTGGTGACGACTGTCCAGGAGATTGGGAGGAAGGATTTCCCTGAAGTCAGATTCTGAGGGGACAGCCACCACGGGAGGTCCATGCGAACCCGAGGAGGAAGGCGGATCCAAGAGTCCAGACCCCTCGATGTCCTGTCCCAGAAGGACAGGATCGCCTCCTGCAGAGGCAGAGTGTGAAACTGGGCAAAGGGGACTGACTCTAAGGAGGCCACCATAAGCCCCAGAACCTGCATGCAGTCCCGGATGGAGAGACACGGGGAATGCAGAAGGCGAGACACCGACTCCCGTATCTGTGAGAACTTGCAATCTGGGAGGAATACCCGAGCTGCAGTAGTGTCCATAATCATCCCCAGGAAGGTCACCCTCTGGGAAGGTTGGAGAGAGGACTTCGGGAAGTTGATCAGCCAGCCGAACTGTTGCAGAGTCTGAACAGTGATCCTGACGCTGTCTTCGGCCTGGGGACGAGAGGGAGCCTTTATCAGAATGTCGTCCAGGTAGGGCAGCAGAGATATGCCCCTGGTACAGAGAAGCACCATGATCGGCGCCAAGATATTTGTGAATACCCGCGGGGCTGTCGCCAGCCCAAAGGGAAGGGCGACGAACTGATAATGACGGTCGCCAATGGCGAAGCGCAGGAACCCGTGGTGAGATTCTGCGATAGGGACATGCAGATAGGCGTCCCGGATGTCCACCGACACGAGGAACTCCCCTGGAAGAAGAGAAGCAATAACGGAGCGGAGGGATTCCATCCGGAACCTCCGCACCCGCAGGGACTTGTTTAACAGCTTCAGGTCTAGGACCGGACGCACTGATCCCTCCTCCTTTGGCACTACAAAGAGATTTGAGTAGAAACCAGCCCCCTGTTCCTCCAGAGGAGCTGGGACAACTACTCCCCTGACCAGAAGGGAAGAAACCGCTTGTAAAAGGGCCGAGGCTCGGGCCGGATCCCCCGGAACACGAGATGGAAAGAAACGTTCTGGAGGTCTGGAAACTAATTCTATCTTGTAACCGGAAGTTACAATTTCCAGGGACCAGGCGTCTTGAACGTGAGCTCTCCAGACATGCTGAAAGGATGACTGCTTGGGAGCCACGGGGCGGGCAGAACTCCCCTGGAACTGTGCCCACGGGCGCCAGGAAGGTTGAGGCTTAAAGGAAGGCTTCTTGCGGGAGTCCTGAGAGCCGCCGGAGGAGGGGGCTGTCGCAGACCTGGAGGAGGAGAAGCGCTGAAAGGACTGGTTTCTAGAGCATGAGGGGCGAGCTCTGAAGGCCCACTTGGATCTAGATTGGGGCAGGTGTGTACTCTTGCCCCCCGTAGCGTCAGAGATAATCTCATCCAGCTTAGCACCGAAGAGCCTGGAGCCCGCAAAGGGGAGGTTAGTGAGGGAGCGCTTGGAGGACGCGTCGGCGTCCCAGACCTTCAACCAGACCTCCCTGCGCTGTGTGACAGAGAGGGCCGAAATCCGCACAAAGAGTGCTGACGTCCAATGAGGCCTCACAGAGGAATGTTGTCGCCTGGGACATCTGGAGGATGAAGTTTGGGGTGTCCGCAGAGGCATCCTGCTCCGCGAGGTCCTGATGATGGCGCTGCAACCACACCGAAAGCGCCCTGGCTACCCAGGCCGAGGCGAACACGGGCCGCAGACCTGTGCCCACCAGAGAGAAGATGGCTTTGGAAAGAGAGTCCAAACACCTGTCAATGGAGTCCTGTAGGGAGGACCCGTCCAGGACTGGTATTGCCATATTCTTAGCCAATCTGGCCACCGGCGGGTCGACCTTAGCAGAAGACCACTGCTGCACGTTATCTGCCGGGAAAGGATAAAGAGTATCCATGTGCCTTGTAGCAGAAAAACTGTGATTAGGGCGTTCTCAAGCCTTAGAAAGGACCTTGGCGAACTCGCCATGAATGGGGAATGTGACTGCCTCCGGTTTTCTGGAGTGGAAGAGGGGGAATTCCTGGCTACTAGTAGAAGGAGGTTCCCCCTGGATGTCAAAGGTGTCACGTACCGCCGTGACCAAGTCTGCCACCATGGTGGAGAGCTTAGGTGAGGGTTTCGGCTCCGTGTCCTCGTCTGAGCCGGAACACGCCTCCAGGCGAGGGGGGGAGGCAGAGTTATCCGAGGAGGGATGCTGCTGCGTACGCTGCCTCTTAGCGGTCGAGCGTCCTCTGTGGGGGGCACCGGGAGGTGGAGCGGTGCTAACCACAGGCACCGCGGGCTGTGGATCAGTGGCCGCCATGCGTTCCATAAAGGCCATGGCCGCGCGCGAGACTTGGGCCAAGTCCACCTTAGCTATGGCAGAGGCCCAGGAGGGCTCCGAAGGGGCGGAGGAGGGACTGGGCTGGTTTGGTGGAGGGGGAGGAGGTGGATGATCCTGTCCCGAGGCAAAGCAAGAGTCACAGGAGCCTGTAACAGATAGTGGAAGAAGCAGACCTTACAGGATCCCAGTGGGACCGGAGGTGTCGCTTTAGATTTTTGGGGGGCCCCAGGTCTTGGCATGATGGCGGCAATCCCGGAGTCAGGGTCTCCTACAGTTTTGCGGAACACTAGCTATCCTACCGTGACCTGTGAGGAGCTGGAGTAGCAGTCAAGCGTGGAGAGGCGCTGAGGCAAAGCGGAAGCGCCGGAGCTGACGTGATAGGCTCCGCCCCCCAGTCGCGTCACAGATCGCGCGAAAAAAATTGCGCGCGGGAATATGAAAAAAAGGCAGACCCCGGCTCTGAAAAGGGCGCCCACCGCCAGGATGCAGGGGACAAGAAGGAATCCCTCCTCCCTCTCAACCAGCCGGCCCTCCCAGATCCACAGGTAAGCCCTAAAGAACAGTGTCACAGTGTGAGCACGGGTGGGAGGGGGAGTTTGCAGGAGAGCCAATGTACTTATCTGAGTCCTGCAGTCTTCACCCTCTGTTCCGGACCAGCAGGGGGTCACCTCTTCAGTCATCTGGCACAAAGAGTGGCAGTGCACTGGATAGAGGGCAGGACTAGGTGACCCCGGATCTGGTATGCCACCGGAGCTGCACGTCGAGCCCAGTTCCACTTATCTTCTGGCGGGAAAGGGAGGTAGCCGGCGCTCGCTCCACTGAGAGACCAGGGACGCACCATGCGACCCTGCGTCCTCCGTTTAGAAAAAAACAAACAGAAGAAAAAACTACAGGGACAACCCTGCAGGAGCAGGAGTGTCACCTCCTTATCCGACACCAAGCTAAAACTGAGGTCCTCCTGTTGGAGCATGGGGGTATAGCCAGTGGAGGAGGAGCTGTTTTTTATAATTTGCATAGTGTCTCCTCCTAGTAATGGCCTAAGCTATACACATGGTCTGTGTCCCCCAATGGAATGGGCGAGAAACAACTATTATTCCCCCGCAGGTTGCATGCAAACGAGGTTCTTGAAGTCAAGGGGGCTGCAGCTTTCAAGTCAAGCTCACCGTGCCCCCTTCCAACCCGTTTGCTTTTGACTGATGGCCTTTTGGATTATTTCAGTCGAGATTCCATCCTGAGATTTCACGCATGCGCCGTATGATCTTTTTCCCGGCGCCTGGAAATCGATCCCCGTACTTTACTTCAGCAAGTAAATGCACAGGTGCAGACTCAAGTGGGCAAGCGCATCCGAGAACATTACCCTGCATCAGCATCAGATTCAGAGACGCCTGCGCATTGACTTGCTGAAGGAAAGTACACTACAGCAGATATCAATGCTCAGGCGCCGCAAACTAGATCATACGGTGCATGCACAAAATCTCAGAATGGAATTTCGCCTGAAAGAATCCAAAAGGCCATCAAATGCGAAGGGACGGGAAGAGGGCATGGAGAGCTTGAGGTCAAGAACCTTATTTGCATATGACCTGCGGGGAAATAAAAGTAGTTTTAGGCCCCTTTTTACACAGGTGAGAATTCCACGCGGGTGCAATGCGTGAGGTAAACGCATTGCACCCTCACTGAATCCGGACCTATTCACTTCAATGGGGCTGTTTAGATGAGCGGTAAATTTCACGCATCACTTGTGCGTTGCGTGAAAATCGAAGCATGTTCTAAATTCTGCGTTTTTCACGCAACGCAGGCCCCATAGAAATGAATGGGGATGCTTGAAAAGGGGCAGATCCTGCACTTGTGGTCCGCTACAATGGATACAATGGAGGATGCCTGCAGCGGACCACAAGTACCACAATAGACATCCTACACAGGATAGCAAATGTGTGGATGTGAAACAGTAAAAATAATATAACAAAAACAAA